>NW_028186557.1:2782359-2814463 GCF_003343005.1 Rhea americana
AATAATGCAGGTCTTAAGAGGTGACTACCACAATGTTTGACTTCCCCTCCCCCCCAATCTTTTGCTGTACCACCCAACACTTCTTTAAACAGAAAATGTCTGTAGGTATAATACACCTGATATGAAGGAGAAATATATATTTCAGGTGAGACTATGCACCATATCAATGGGCTAAGGCAGGCCAGCTACCACTAACTTTGGAGCTGATCTACCTGACACAGTAAGAATTGCGTCAGTCACATGAAACARGACTTTCATATTTTGTCTTTACCAAGCAATTATTTTGGTTGAACATACCCTTCCTACTCCTACCCCCCTCCTCCCCCCAATACACACACATACACAYRCAAAACCCGAAGAAATAGAACTTACCAGGAAGGAAGAAACAAGGTAAAGCTCAACTTTGTTCCTGTGACCCTCCCACATAAAAAATGAGAATTTGGAGGAGGAAAGGAAGGGGAAAATGGTTCTCTGTCCCCTGGCTTTCTAACCTGCCAGTTTTAACAACCACCAACAGCTTTTGCCAAGTGTTATACATTGTCCCTACAAAGGCAAAGCTTTGCTCTGCATGGCTACACTCTTTCCTTCCCTCCCTGCAGCCCACTTCTTCACTTGCACAAAGGAGCAGGGAAAAATTACACGTACAAAAGTGTGAAATAACAACTACTTCTAACAGTAAAACGTTAAGCAACTATACAGACTTTAGGCCTCCTCTAATGCATTGTTCAGCCATGCTATATCCAACAAGAACAGCAAGAGCAATGGAGAAGTCATACTGCTTCCGCTACATGCTGGACAACCGTCAGCTGGAGAATCTGACTCAGCAGCACAAGCAGGGATGAGTTTGGGGAGACAGGAACAATCAACCAAGTTGGAAAGCAAGATGTACAGAAGAAGCTTTGTCTCCAGGGAAAGGGGAATGCTTACCACAAGGTGCTGTTCTTGAACCTAAYCAGCCCTCTGTCTTCTGGATCTGCTTAAAGTCAGTAGATTATAAAACACTCTCACAGGCAGTGAAAATGAAGAGCTGYCTTAACTGCAGCCCTGCTTCTCTGATCACCCTGACTGCTACACAAGAAAACTAGGAAATACTCAGCCTTTCTATTTCTTTTGGTATAAYAGGTGACCCCTTCCAGCAGCTAACTTCAAATGCTGAAAACTCCTTTCCTTGAGCTTCTGTTATGCATTTGCAGGATCAACACAATTGTAGACAGATTCACTTTTCCTCATAAAGGTTAAGATGACCCAAGGCAAGTTCTACCACTTCTAAACCAAGTTACTAGCACAGACTCTGGATCCACATGAAATTTAAAAACCTAATCCCATGAGCTGCAAAATCATAGCACTCTGCACAAATTAATGAGGTTCAAGCAAATTCAGGCAGCACTTTCAGTGCTGTAGACACTGAAAACCTATGCAATAGCAGTAAGTGGGAAACCTTTATTAAATGTAAAATTAAAAATTAAAAAGTAATTTTCCTTCCCATGAGCACACAGATTCTTCCAGCATCCTCCAGCTAGGTTGCAATCCTTCTTTCTACTCACTCTCTCCTTTCCCCAAATGATCCAAAAAATATGCTAAAAGAACTACATCCATATAGCCTCCTCCAGATATTTGGACCCATATGAGTGTGCCTGGTGTTTCCCAGCCACACAATTTAGTTCTCCAGCCTGAGCCTTCTGATGCCAATAACAACAGAACACATTACTCACAGCAGCAAATATACTGGATACATTTCTACAGAATGCCACAGTTCAAAGGAGCAAGGGTTCCTCTGCRAAACTGAAAGGGAGTGGCATCCCTATGTTTTCCTTCAAATTGCCACCTCTTCTTCCTTCAGCACAAAAGGAAAAGAGGGAAAAAAAAAGCCTCAGAAGCTCATAAAACCAAGAAACAAATCATTTAGGAGTGACTCCTTTGAACACATCCATGTTTTTCTAGGCAAACTCCATCACTCTGCCATAAATCACAAGTCACCCTAAGAAAGAAAAAACTCTGTTGATAACATAGTCCCTTCCCAAAGGCACAGCTCTGTTTCAGCTAATGCAAAGAGAAAGAAATCAGTGTCTGTTCCAAACCACCTTCTCCTGAACAGCAACATAAAATGCTACCACAGTGGTATGTAAGGTCATCAGCTTCAAAGTAGCTTCGAGTACTCTACTTGCAGAAGCAAAAATGATGAAAGACACCATATGGCTTCTGTCATGGTAGATAAAGCTAATGGATATAACGAAAATTTGAATTTCTCCTCTCTAATTTTTCCTCAGCATAGCACCAACAACCCCTGCAAGCCTTTCTTTTCCAGCTATAATGCACTGCGCCCTCTTTGTATCATGATTTTTTCTCTGGCAGAAAAAATGTTTTACTGACTGATGTCCCACAGTTCAGCAAATATGATTAAAAATGTACAGCRAAAGTAATAAGATAAACATCAGATACTATGATAAATCCTATTAAAGAAACTCAACTCAGACATTCTCACAGGCAGCTGAGTGAGAAGATAAAAGCCTATGGTCTCATGAGTRCAGCACATCAAAAATGCAAGCATTAAGACTTACCAATTTCTTCTATTTCTTCCAGGAAATCATTATATTCACTCAGACTGGGAAAGTCATCCTCTCTTTTATTGTATCTTTGAGAGAAGAGAAACAATTGTTTATATAACACAAAGATGAATTTTCATTTCAACAATGCTCTTGCTGCAAGCATATTAAGTACGACCTAGTTTAATCATCAGTGCGCTTTGTGGCTCCCACCGTTGACTAACATACAGAATCTTTTAAAAGGAGACAGAAGCGCTTGTTTCAAAGGAAAGGAGCCAGTATGGTGTAAGTGCTGTTATTGCCTACGGTTTGCCAGGGTTACAGGTAAAGGGGAGCACAGAGGCTAGCACAGAGTAATCACAAGCCATCTCTTGGTCACAGAAAGGCTGTTAACAAAGGCAGAGACAACAGTAACACCCACAAGAAAAGCTTTCTAGAAATACCAAAGAAGGGGGTTGGCTCTGTGCCAACAACAGAAAGCATATGTTAGCAGCAAACTTAAAATGCTACAAAATAAATTTATTTCTTATCAGTAATTCATTCCAAAACTTTTTTATAGAACTCCTATTATTTGGACAGAGTGAAAAAGTGAAGGGACAACAAATCTAGACAGAACATGGACAGGCTCTAGGAGTCAAGACACGCAACTTTCTTCCCAAAAAGATACAGTTAACATTCTGCTTGCTCTGCAGACAAAGATACATGACATCTGTGAATATAAAAAAAGAAAAATCTAATCCCCAGAACTGAGGCCAAATTCCAATTTGGGGGATTTGCCTACTAGAAACTAATCTGTCAAATCCTAGCAGACCCAGTATTCTACAATATTTTCTTTTCTAACAGTGCTTCATGTCATGTTTAGGCTCTGAGACTAGGCTGACTTCATTCAGTTTGACTTTTGTTAGCTTCAGCAGACATTATAACCAAGCCTCAAAATGATACTGCTTTCCACATCAGACACAGATGCATCGTGGTATTCAGTAAGGCAATTTCCCTACATCTCAGCAACATCATACAGCTCATTTAATATTGTACCAAGTCTTAGATAAAGGCTCTCAAGCTCACAGTTTACCTGTGTATTTGTTTTCACACATACAACTCCCCTGGATTGTTACATTCCACTAGGCCCTCTTCTACCACTACATCAACTGACCCTCTTGTTTTCCTCCCATAAAACGTTGTTTCTTGCCCACAAAAAGTCAGATGTAATTTTAGAGGCAATTTATCTCGGTTCCAAGAGTTCTCAAATCTGCATGGCAGACTAGTAATATAGGCATTTTTTAAGGAAGCTTTTTTACTAATACTTGTTACACATCATAGAAAACAATGTGAACATAGCTTCTCTTGTGCTCATCCTCATCCTTTTAAAGGGGAACTAGATCTCAGTTCTCAGAACAGGTCCCCAGGCAACCAATCAAGGTCCTGATTCTTGCCCCACTCCACTTTCACCCATTCAAAGGGAAAGCAGTTGTAATCCTCAGTATCTAACTGTACATTTAGGAGGCAAATCTTTGCCAAACAAAGCTACATAGGAAACACTATTAAAAAAAAAAAAAAAAAGAAAGAAAGAAAGAAAGAAAGAAAAAAACATTAAGCAGGAATCCCTCCAGGCTAACTTGAGGCTTCATTCCTCAGTCATTGCATAAAGTCAGATTCTCTGAAATCATTCAGTGTTAGGCTGAACCAAGTTATCTGTTTTAATATCCCTCTACAATAACAGGGGGGGGGGGGGATCAATTAGTGAGTATGGTGATCCATGAAATCATCCAGGTTCTGTTCTTTAAACTGATGACACTCACATTTTCAGCACCTTCTTCCGAATTTCCACCTCTTTGTCAACTGCAGGATCCTCAAAGAGCTGTACCCTGAAGTTACTCTTCCGCAAGGGGGTATCGCACTCCTGGCAATTGCCGGCCCCTCTTACAAACAGCAGCTCCACACAGCTCTCGCATCTAGGGGAGAAAGGAAGAAGTGTAAAGACATCTAGAYGTTAGCTAGATGTTAAACAGCAACTGCAACACAGGCCTGTCCTTGCTTTTCGTTCTTCTTCGTGGAATAAGACTGAAGACTGCAGTTCTCCCCTCCAAGCACCCCGACAACGGCAAAGCAAGCGAGGGCTCTCCACCACGGCCGGAGGGAAACGATCTCAGCAGCACAAATGCGTTTATTCTCCCTGCCCAAACCGCTTTGCCGAGACTGAAAGCTAATCCAAACACAACGATGCTTTTTGTGTCAAGGGGAAGCTTGTTTACTGACACCATCAAACTCATTTTGCACGGACCAGACTGCAATATGCTTATTTACTCTGAGCACCACCTTCCTGCACAAAAAGCCCCATTTATTTGCCCAGGGCTGTTCACAGCGCGAGGTACTATTCCGCGCGAGCAGGGACACCGAGAACGTCCCGCCACCGCCGTGCGAGAGCCGCCGCCGCCACCRTCCCGAGCCGGGCTCCAGCCCACCACTGCTGCAGCCAGAGGAGTCTCTGCGGCGCTTCCAGCGATGCCCAGCATCGCACAGCTCTCGSGTACCTTCCGTGAGGTGGATTCACCTGCTGGGAATAATCTCAAAATTGCATGCAAAACACAYCTCCTGTGCAAAAATAAAGCAAAAATACCTTTCTGCTCCTATTCCTTCTGCCTTAAAGAAAATTTCAGGGAGGAAAAAGGCTCTCCCCTGCCCCAGCCAGGCCGGGCACACAAGCGACCCGTACACCAGGACGGCCTTGTGGTCTCCTTAGTTTCAGCAGCTATCGCTGTTTGTACATCACCCTCAACACAGCAAGCAAAGGCCAGCAGAAAATCTCCATCTCCTTTTTCTTATTAAGCTCTAGAAAAGGGAGCATAAAGCAACCAAACTTGGCAGGTGGATCCAAGTGCAGGTGTCTGCAATGTTTTTAATCAGTGCATTGCCTAAGGACCAAGAGAACAGGGTCTCCCTGGGCTAGAGTATGCACAGAGAGCAGCACCTGAAACTGCTCCGCTTTATTCCCTCCTCTTCCCTAAATCAAAGTCATTTCAAGTTTACACAAGACTTGACTATGGAAAATACCACCCCTCGGAGAAGCACTCCACACCAGTGCTTCAGTGCCTTCCCAAACCAGCACCGGTGTTTCTAAGGCTAGAAAAGAGCTTTCCGTACTAAAAAAACAGATGAGTCAACACCTCGCTACGGGAATTCCACATCAGGCGATCGAGTCCCTTCGCACTCGCTCATGCACTTCCACCCTCAGTTATTTATACATAATGCCTTTTGATTTCAAAATAGCTTACACGGGACAAGGCAAGGGCAGAACGGGCTTCAGTCCAAATCCTGCCTTCCCTCCCACTCCCGGATTTAATATATACAATTAGATACCAGGCTTATTTCCTAGGAGAGCTGTCATTTTTGCCCCCACAAACTGCAGCCGGTTTCCCAGAGAAGACGAGCATACTTGGTTACACATTTCAATCTYGTTCTTAAAAGGAGGGGGGAAAAAAAAGCCATCTCCTGAATTCCCGTCCAACTAGTTCCCTTTGGTTTCGCTGCCCAACGCTAAACTCAAACTGCGTGCACACGACACGCAGGCGGATTCCAATAAAGGTGGTATTTACTTTGTAAAATCTCCCCAAAGCCTCTGTTCCTACACTAGGCTCAGTGCAAACAGGAGGGCAAGACACGGCTTGAAAGAATTTCATCTTAGACCGACCACAAAAAACACAGCGTAACTCCTTAGAGATGCAGCAGCTTACGTGACCTCACCGACGGTACCCGAACCACTGCAACAGCCGGACGTCGCAGGCAGCCCGTGGGGACAGCCAGCACCAGGGCTGGCGTTACAGAGCTCTCCCACCCTCAGACCGCGGCAACTCAGCTGGCATTTCCACTTCTGTGCAAGTCCAACTCTTCTCTGTTTGTGTGCACGGCCAAGACAGACAAGCAAGGCAGCAGGACATCCTTCAGGCCTTCTTTTGCTGCCCAACACAGCATAGCTAGCTTTCCCCAAGCAAGCAAAGCACCGAAGTATCTGCTTGAYGCCTCTACAAATCGTGGCCAAAACGTGTGGCTGTCTGCTTGAACCGAGGGCCTCAAGAATTGTTCGTGTGTTTATATAATTTAAAATAATACACATTATTAATAACATAAGATACATATTTGCATAATATAACAGATGTTTATCTTGAATAGTGTTGTATATATGAATATATTATATCAATATAACACTGCATTTTGTATGAAAATATATACATGCATACATACTACATAYATAAACTAACAATGAGCAACGTCCTTGCCTAAAAGATAAGGACTATACATTCGTTCAAAACTGAATATAATTGACTGAAGACAAGAATTTTGCATGAGGTCTAAACAAAAYACTCAACAGGCATGAAACTGCTGGTTCTCATCTTGACACAGAGGTTGTACGGTCTCTGTGATTTATATTTCATTTTATACGCTCACCAAAACATTCCATTACAGTTTAGATTTCCGTTTGTAACCTGAGAATAGGTAACCCGGATGAAGATACCAATAAAAAATGCCCAGGGAGTTCGGCATGCACGAACAGCAGGGGAAGACTATTAGTAATGTCACCAAAGAAAGCAACCACATCATCTCCAGGAACAATAAAGTCTCCTGGYCTCCCGCAACAGGATAATAGATAGCCGTACACCAGTTTTCATTTCCATGGTTAATCCGTCTTTTTCTTCCTTTTCATGCCCATGAAATATTAAAGAAACGGCTCAGTCTGCTGACAGTCTAGAATGACGCCACATTTTGGGGGAAGGCAAATAATGAAGCGTCTGGATGGCTCAGCACTGCAAACGCCCAAGTAGCACCGCACGCCTCCCCTCCGCTTCCACGTTCAGTGGCTTCAGGAGCAGGCTAAAGATGCTTCTGACTCATGGCAGGGAACAACACAGAAGTTCCTCTCCAGAAAACCATCAGATATTTATCAACTAAAATATACTTACTGGAAGCGAGTGTTTGTTTTGGACAAAATGTTTTAAAGGGTGAAAGGTTTGTGCCCAGTCCTGCATTCCGCACACCCAAGCACACACGCTGCTGCCGTCGTGTAAGGAGCACGGGAGATAAGGGATCAATCCTCCTGGACATTAAACGGAYGAAAATGGCTCACCACATTAGCATAGCTTGATAGTGCCGCTTACTTTTCTAGCTCGGCTGGCAAGAGAGCAAACAAAACAGAATAAAGGAAGAGCTATTTTTGCAAGCAGGAGTACTAGAAACTCTTTCTTTTTTAAATCTTAGATTCCGCTGAGCATAGCAAAAATCTGCAGGAATTTAGATACATAGCCATTAATCATGTCAGAAAAAATCTTTATGGCTTTCCTTTTGACTAAAAATATTGCAGAAGTAACTACCCTTCTTTGCAAAGGCTATTTTTAGTAGATATACTTATTAAACAGTATCAAATATTTAGAAGCTCTAAGCCCCTCTTCTTCAACCTTATTAACCAAGGTATTTAAAGTAAGAAGTATAACAAACAATCCTCTCCACAATGGAAAAAAATAGTGTAGATTCAAAAAACAGTAATACAGTCTTTAACATAAAGCCAACACTTGAACGACAAACAAATGGAATGGAAAGAATTAGCAAAAAAAAAGAAAAAAAAAGAAAAAAAGTATGTTTTCACTTGGTATTCAACACAAAGTCAGAGGGAAGTCCACTTCCAGAAGTGGAGCGACTCTCGATTTATGAATGAGGAAACATTAGAAACAACCACAAAAAACACACACACAAGAAATCTTACAGAAAGATATCTAGCTTGATTTTTAAATCCAAGCTGCTCCTAGGAAAGCTCAGGGACTGTGCTTCGCATGGAGCRGACAGCTCTGTGGCTTCGCGCAGGCTCAAACCGGGAGGAGCGCGGCCCGGTGTGCAGGCAGCAGCTGTCAAGCCTGTTTGGTTCAGCAAGGACTYGTAACCCGCAGAAGTTTCTGCTACATAGCCAAAACTTCATCCAACATTTGGAAYTGGCCACTGCAGGTTTTTCCAAAACTAGGCTGATGGACTAGTAGGTACTTTTTAAAAAAACAGACTCTTCCTATGGTCTGTGGCAGTGCTAAACTCAAAGTCCCCTGAAGAGGTATGGGATCTAAGTAAGAGGAATGTTTTCTCCCTCTCTTCATTTTAGGGGTTAGGGATCAAAAACAGAGGCAAGGGAAAGTAGCATGAGAGCCCTGATGCCAAGTGCTCCCGAAAGCCGCAGAATAAAGGAGCTTATGAGATCAGTAGCCCAGAGAYGAGAGGCGAACTGGGACTGTTATGAGACAAAATAAGTCTTTTCCTTTTCACAGCTCAGCTTCAGGAATTTGGAAATACTTTCTCAAGAACTTGCAGAAGGAGCTGCCTCGTCCTTTGGGTCACCACTTTCCTCCCCTGCTGGCAAAAATACAAGAGRGTGTTGGGGAGAAGAACATACTCATTCTTTCCCTCTCCCCCAGTTCAGATCCTGTTCAAGTCTAACAACGGGGATTTTGCTGTTCCTACCTCATAAGAGGACGAGGTCAGAACGCTCTCAAAAAACCCATCTAGCCAAAAAACCCACAACGAGCCTGTCTCCAGCTAGTCAACAAACAGGTCTCACAAGTGGCTTACCTGCCAGGTAGAGGTTATAGCTCATTACAGCAACGAGAAACACTTCAGGTTTCAGGCAAAAATCATTTTTCTTTTAACCAACAGACAAGAATTTATTTAGTACTCTTAATAATCTATCTCCAGTCATCTGCAGCTCCCCTCTCTTCAGCCCACATCAAGATATGCCTCAAGACAAAAATCAGGAGATTGCTCTGCTAAACTTTTTTTTTGCGGACATATCAAGACTCCAGAGATCTGATCTTAACCTTTCCTTTACAAAATAAAGGATAACCAAAAAACGTCTATATCTGCATTATGTCAATTCTCAGCATCATCTGCCAAACTGCTAACCATATTAATAGTCTAAAAAAAAAAAAAAAAAAAAACACTTGGGGGAATAGGATGCATGTGCACACTTTTGTTCATTTTGTGCTGTCAGACTAGCTCTGCTCTGCACTGCAGAAAGGAGGTTAAATGAACCCAGACATCTCAAAAATTTAGAAGATTCAACCACAGTTAATCATCTTTTCCAAATACCCATATACGTGCCCTGATCATTCTACAAACACTACAGACTAGTTCATCTCAACAGCATTTTCCAGAAAGAAAGCAGACCAGGTAGTGGAAGAACAACAGCCTTGAATGACTAGACATTTTAAGCAAAAAAGACATACTGAGTGAATTAATAATAAACATAAGCATTTCCATCACCCATTGGTGTCAACATCTCCATTACAAAACCATTTCAAGTGGTTTGGACCTCATGGTTTGCAGCAAGYTGAAACTTATCTCACATTTATCCCATAGATATGCGCCTTTTTGTTTTCCCCCAGAAAAATTAGAGAAGAATCTTTTATGGTATTACTACAGATGGTTTACAGAAATTATTTCTATAGGTGGACATTTAAATAAAAAACAGTCTTCATGGGTTACTGCAGTCTAGACAATCAAGCACACAATCAAAAGTGTCTTACAGCAAATTATGTCAACTGAGTCAAAATGTATTTACTTGACAGGCCAATTCTTAACAATTCAAGAGTAGCTGTGTGGCATTGAGAAGTAAGTGTTTTCCTAGTGAGTAGGCATACCAAAAATCAACAGAGAATTTACCCAATGTACCAGGATAACTACTTCAAACCCATTACAGTCTACTACTCAAACATATGCATTAAAATAATACTTTACCTATGTCAATAATCCATTTATTATAACTAACTCTCCTTAAATAGGAATCTTTGCAAGTTTTCAGGGTTTGCAAACAAACACCAAATTTGGTAGCTATCAGGACAGTAGAAGAGAACTAGTAGCTGCTCACAGMGCACCCAACCGTATGACTCAACTACCAAATTCTCCTCGGCCACCTTAAATTTAGAAACTGCCCTCTTCAGACGCGGTCCAATTCAGCGTTGCCCATTGTCTCGCAGAGCCAAGATAAACATACTTATCGTTAACAAGTTTAAGATCTCACACAGAACGTAATATAAGATACTTTGCTCCCRTCTCCTCCCATGCCCATTTGTTACCGCGTGAGAAAGTCCTACACCACTGTGTGGGTTAACCTGCCCCCACAGCTTATATACCTTATTAACTCAAGTATTTTGGGCATTCACTTGCTTAGTCTTATGAAACACCTGCAAGTACCAGTAATCATATCTGGGGAAAAAACAAAAATCTAAAAAGCTTTGGAGACTCAAAAAGGTCACAACAAGTCATTTATTCAATCCAAACCTACCTTCCACCCTGTACTTTCAACCCATTTGACAGTATATCAAKGGATATGTGGAAGCAAGACAAGGAAACGTGGTTATATAGTAGAAGGGAAAAAATAAAAATAAAAAGATATTTATGGCATGATAGGAGATCCTGTTCACTTTACTGAGGGCTTGTCACAAGACACTCCTACAGTTCATCTCTAGCCTCAGCAAGTAAGGAGATAAAGTTSATAAAAGACACATCTTTAAGAGACTAGACATATGACAGAGGTTTCGGGGTGGAGGGAAGGAACGTTTTGGGGCCCCAATGGGAAACATGCAAGTTTTAAGAARTCTCTCAAAATCAAAAAACTTTTACCCATCTCTTCCAGACATACCTGTTGAATGATCTGCAAATGCTGGCTCRTGTCTCTCAGCTTTTGGGAGGAACCAAGCCAAACTTCTGCCAAGAGCACAGGCTTATATTTCACTCTAAGCATAGAAAGTACATAATCTAGTTTCCTTAAACCATTCTGAAAAAGAAAGATAGGTAGGTGCTTGTATACACACTTAAGAACAACTAAAATGGTGTTAATGAGAGGAGTCTATTAGAGCAATAATTACATCTTCCATGTTCTGGACAGTGCTGAAAACACTGTCAGTGTTCAAAAAGCAGTGTGCAATGAAGAACTGTTCTCTCCACCATAAAGTTGTTTGGTTTGAAAAGACTGTCACGGCAGATCGTGCTTGTAAAGTGCTATGTAGTAACTCCAATGTAAACCATGTTTCATGATATAAAGAAAAGAAAAATCATTATTTTCTTTTAGGTAATTTATGTCAGAAGTCAGTGACCAAACTTCAGACACCAAGACACCAAATCCCATTCTCAGGGGTACCAAAGCTCCTAGCAACCTTGAATTTATGTAGTCARCATAGGAAAACCAAAACTGCAGTTCTGCATGTTAAGCCAGCACTAATGCCAAAGAAGTTGCTCTAACCCCTCTTCATCCTCTGCAATACACGGTCCTTCCCCTACCGTTCCCTCCCATGGGCCAGAAACAAACATCTGTGCAGCCACAGGTTATTTGCTGGATTATTTTGCAGCCAGCTAAACTCCTCAATTTGGTTCACCACTTAATTCACAAATGCTTATCCCAGCACACACCAAAGGACAAAGTGGAGGAGACTGTTTAAAGCAGCAGCGTGTTGTCTAACAAACAAACAAAAAAAAAAAACCAAAAACAAAAACAAACAAACAAACAAACAAAAAAAAGCAAGCCTATGGGTGGAAGAGTCTAAAAAGCATTTCTCTATCAAAGCTGTTAATTTAAGAGCATGCAATGCTGCTGTTAAAATCTGTTCTTTCCTTCCCTCTTACAAAACTTTATGGCATACATGGGTATTGATCTGAAAGTATACGGAGAGAGAAACCCCAGAGTATTATTCATTACTTCAGGGTACCCCAAGCTGCTTCATCAACACACTTCTAGAAAGGTGAGACAAAACCCAGATACAACACAAGAACAGGTGGGGAGCAGATAAAGGATGAGGCAGGTATTTCTCAAAATCACTAAGATGAAAGGAGCTAAAAAGCATGTCACAGCATTTCAGAGTATTTTAAATGAAAGGTATGAGATTATTTTACAGAGAAGTCCTTCCAGAATAAAAACAGGATGCAATGCAACTGGACAAAACAAATCCATGCATTTGAGAACAGTGATGAAGTTACTGGGAGCTCATCATCTGGAAAGCACCAAGGAGAAGGAGAGAGGCATCAGTGTAGTAGTTAAATAGTAGCTCATGATCACACTGTAAAYGCAATGCAGTCATGGAAAGGCACATGCAACCCAAGGATGCATCAGAAGAGGTATTGCCACCAGAATTACAATCAGGCTCTGCTGAGACTTCACCTGAAATCACATGTACAGGTCTCATCACTCACATTCCAGATAGAAGAGCTCATACTAGAAGCTCAGAAAAGGGCAACTAGGACGATCAGAAGAATGGAAGATTAGTTTATCAGAAAAGATTGCTCTAATTATTTTAGGAGATATATACAAAACARGCAGAGAAAGCTGCTTAAGCTAAACTAACAGGTCCAACCAGCAGTGTAGAATCTGCATCRGAAATCATAGTTTCTACCAGGCACAGCAATGAGAGTCTAGAACCACCTCCAATGGAAGTAACATGGCAAAAAATTAATTTCAAAGTGAATTTTGATAAGTTTATGAGGATTTTAATCACCTAGCTGTCCTAAACAGAAAACTAGATTTGATGACCAAGAAGATGCCTTCCCACCATATCTATGGTCCTAAATTCTGAAACCCAGAGAGAACAACTTATGAAGGAAGCRGAAAAAGGAAAGAGAAAAGCTAATTCTGATGAAGATATTGAATCTTACATGTACCTAACATCTTTGATTGCTGAAATTTAAGATTAAGGAGATTACATGTATAGCACAGATGTTCTAGCATCCGCCCATTCCTCTTGCAACGGAAGTAACTCCTAACTGTAGGTCTAAACCAGTCTTTTGGAAATTGCAGAGATTCATAATTTTTCATCAATAATCAATTTACCTTATATTGTGATATGTATCTGCCTCAGAGATCCAAATTTAATTTCCTTGGATCAATTTTTCACCTTCTGGAAAAGGGAGAAGGTAAGATCATACTACTTCATATACACAGAAGAAAACTAAAGAATAAGCATTCTCAGCTTGTCTTATTTCAGATAACACATGTAATTTAACATGTAAAACACACAYACATATTCTATGATCTTGTGAAAAAAAAAGAAAAAAGGTCAGTCTTCTGGTAGCAAGTACACAGCAGCTGATCTGTACTTCCTCAGTACATCTTGTACTATGACATGCCTTAACTCATAAGTAAAAAGTTCAGATGGGTGACTTACATGCACCAGAAGCTGCTCGTCATGACTCAAATTGTTTTTCTCTTCTCATCATCAGTCCAATAGGGCTTTAGTGAACAAGCTATTTTCCAATACTGCTGCCTTTTCAGTGAGACAGACCAAAGGCACCAGTAGCTTTTGAATATTAAAGACTCAGTAGCATTTTTGTTGTTGATTGCACTTAGGTTTCCCAGACAAGTGTAGGTAATTCTACATCGTATCCCCAATTCCCTACTGGAATTTCAATTGATCGGGACATTCTTAATTTCCTGCCTTAAAGTATTGCTTACAATGACTTGCTAAATCTCTGTATCCCTTACATTAGCAATGGGAGTAGAACGAAGAATGATCTCTACACACTCTGTAAACAGCTTACAGAGCTCAGTCTAAATTAATGTTAACTTGCAGAAAAGCTCATCAAGAAAAAGAAAAACAGCAACAGAAGAAGAAAAAAGACTCAACATTTTATTGCTATCTTGCACTCAAGTGAAGAATTAATCCTTAAAGACAAAACCCTTGTCAAGTACCTTTTAAAGTGATAGACTGGCATTTTAAAAACAGGCAAATTTACTCGCAGAAAATGAAAGATTTGTGTATTTCTATTTTTCAAAATGGAGGAGGGAGGAAAATCAGGAGGAAGTTTTTGGCATGCCAAATATATCAAATTCCAACAAACAATTCCGGGCTTGCTGAACAAGTCCACTTCAACATAACAACACACACCAACAGGGCTGGAAGGGACCATTCAGGTCACCAAGTTCAGTTCTTACACTTGTACATA
Source organism: Rhea americana (assembly GCF_003343005.1). NCBI lineage: Eukaryota > Metazoa > Chordata > Aves > Rheiformes > Rheidae > Rhea > Rhea americana. The sequence continues at coordinate 2,796,861 of NW_028186557.1, forward strand.
ACCATGCRTTAGATGGACCAGAGAAATCTGCAGGACATTTACCCCTGAAAGCACTAAAGGCCACACGAACTGTTCTGCAACCCACCTTTACGGTTTTCATGTATCTACATTTCTGTAACCTAAAAAAATTAGGGGAGAGATGAAGTATGAACCCAGAAATGAGGCAAGGCATCTCTTGTTGCAGTGGAATGCTTGTTCAGGAGAAACCCTGCTAGCTTTGTGCCTAAAGCTTATTTGCAGCATATCACTTCCCAGAGCAGGCGCTTGTGATCCCCTAATGATCTTGGCATCAAAAGCAACTTATCATGCACTATGACTGTGTAGTCCTGGAGCTGCAGAAGCGATAAAGGCAAGTTACTCTAAGCTATAGGTTTACTTTTACTTTCTGTAACCACCCAGATTTTATTGCATTTCCTTGAAGAGTTTGTTTATACCTCACCAGTCTTCACTTGTCCCAGTGTAAGTGTGAAGGAAATATTCATTAGAAAATCCTAACAGTAGCAATTCAAAAAGTTTCCCACCTGCCACCCCGACATCTCATTTGGGAATCTCCTACTTCCTATCAATTTTTAAGGGTCACTCCTCACTCCATTTTCACATAATCCCTAAACAACCATTATCACATCTTTTCTCAGCATGAGATAAATTATAGACTGTGCTTCATAAACAGTGTAGACCTTAGGATTACATTCTTGGTGGGACACAGCATGATAAGTGTTCCAGGGTCGTCTTTAAATTCCCTACAACATACAACGTGTGTCCAGCAAAACAATCTCAAGAACAAGTATGTTCTCACTTAAAAATAAAAATAAAAAACACCAAAAACATCTTCACCCAAACCTTGTTGGCTATTGAGCGGGATGGATTACAACTTCCCTTCCAAGGGTGATGCAGATCCTGACCTACTTAAAGCCTAGTAGGGAGCATTCTTTTGCATTGCAAATTCAGTCATTTTTCAAACTTTTTCCTCAAGCTTAAGAAAAAGCTGCAAATGCTATTTCAGTGCATTAAACCAGTCGGCAATCACCACTCTGCTTTCTTTAAATTAACTTTTAAGGTCACATTAAATGCAACTACTTTTAGAGGAAGGCATTARACAAAAGCAAGGAGGACGTGTTAGACCTTCATTAGCTATGCTGGCATTTCAAACATTTCCTATAGACTGTCAGGAAGCATAAACCCAGCCTTGTTCAAGTGAAGCTGAGGAAGTAAATGTCACTGACTTCACAGCTACCAAACAGGACTCTGAGAAGATACATTGCTCACCACACCACAGAGATAGCATGAAGTGCTCTTCCAAAGTCACAGTGCCATTTCAAACAACTTTATCACAACGAAAATTTGTGCTATGTACTCATTCTTTTAAGATGCGTCAGTAGGAGCAATGATGAGGAAGGTCAGTTGCTTTACGTGGGAGCGAAAGGCAAGGCAGCTTACATTAGCGGAGGATCAAAGAGGCAAGAGCAGAAGTAATCCCTTTCAACAACATACATTACATTCTCGTCGGTACCGATGCCGCTGCAGCCACACGCCAGGGCCCACAACGCTGGAGCCAAAGGAGAACAAAGCTGCCGCGGGCTCTCCGGCGCAGGTATTCGGAAGCGGATGCAGACACTCCGGCGAGAGAGCACACAGCACACGGGGAGGATGGCACGCAGTTGGCACCCCGCACCAGCAACTTGCTCATGGTCAAGGCTTGGGCAAGTGACTTGAAGGAGGGTAACGAAGAACAGCTCTGTGGTTATTTAGGTGGAGCGCCTCATAAGCACCAAGCTGAGATATACCACAGATATATTCCTTTGRGTGATTTTTTTCTCAAACGTTAAACCCTGAACGATGAAAACTTCTAACATTGATCACAGTAACAGCTGCTGATYGAGAGATTATAGGTAAGACAAGAAAGGAACAACAGTGATTTAGAAAATAAATAGCTTAGAAGAAGCACTTTTAAATGTCTATTTTAGCCACAAACCTAATCTGCCACCACCTGCAGAGATGGCCCAACTTCTTAGTTCTGACAACACACTTTTGTGCATTCTTATCTTAGGATAATGTTAGCCAGAAAAAAGAAAATCTCAGAATTTCTATTCACTGCTTCCCATGGCATCAYCTTTGAAAGGAAACTGCAAACATCATGCAGATGACCAAAAAAATCACCATTAGCCCCAGCTATAACCTCACACTGTATGCCATCACATCCGACTAATCCCACTCACTAAGCCACTGGAGACAAGCAAGGAAGTAGGAACCTGGGCCAAGATCAGATGATCGATTCCAGACAATATTTGAGCTGATTGTTGTTTTGTCCAAACATCAGCTGAGAAGAACTGAACAATGCTGTAAAGTTCTTCCATAAACACTACGTTGCTCCATAATTATATGGGATCTGTGCACATATTCAAAGTCTAAGAGTTTTATTTAGGCTCATAATGGCTGCATTAAGGACATGTGCAAAGTTGTTCCCAATCTGAGATATCTAGTGACCAGAATTTTTATTATTCATATAACTCACACACAACAGATACTTCTAAAGATTATTTAGCATCACTGGAAACAGTCAAATTAAAACAAATCAGGAGAATACACTTGCATTTGCCCTTGCAGCTGGCAGAGACCACTGCAGAAGGCAACAGTGTAGCGCCTGCGGGTGAAATTGCGCATGTCCCGCACAAGAGATGGCGGCCCTCAGACTGCAGAGGCTTTTGTGTGCATCCTTCCCTGGTGGGGAAAGAAGTGGTGACGGGAGGACAACGAAGGTCAATCCACTTTCCTGACCACACACTGTTATTGCACAAATAAGCTAAGTTCATCTGAATAAAATACACATCCATAGGAAGCATAAAAGCATTAGAAAACAGAATTTCATGCATTTTATATGCTTGTAACCTCACCGTTCATTTTACAAAGGGCTTATTTATTCTGCAGACCCTCCAAGAAAGCAGTAGCCACTAGCAAATTCCAGGAAGACCTCAGGGTACCCAGTAAAGAAACCCCAAAGAGCAAAGAACGAGTTTCTCAGAAAACAGGGAGCTTTCAACCTCAGATATTTCACATGTTCCCACTTCACACTGATCACCTTTGACCCTCTTGGCCAAAGCAAACGGCTTACGTGCGTAGGATACCATTTTCTCTACTACAGAATAAATCTCTAAAGAGATACCAGACTGTTAATTACAGACTACTATCATTTCATGGAATTTTATGTTGTTATGAATTTGTGGAGCCAATCCTGCAAACCTCACGCACAAGCTGTCATTGATGCCCRACGGAGATAAGCCCAGCAAAGACGACTCCTTGCACAAGGAGYGAGTGACAAGGCTTCAGGACAGTTCTACCAAGTTGTGCCTTCCTATCAAATCTCTACCTTTCGTAATTTTGAAAGTGCAAGTTCRGAACCGTGGCCCAGATTCAGGTAGSTGTTTACATGTGTGCYGAGATCCATTACTCTTATGTAACATGCTTACACAGAGAATCTTTCCAAACAGCTCGYTCCTCCTATTACAGACAAAGCTAACAACTAAAGCAACATAAAAATGAAGATCCRGCTCTGCTTTGGTTTAACTGCTATCACTTACGAGTGCAAGAAAGGCCGTTTTACCACACTGTCCTTGCAAGGCAGAGCCCTTCAGCTCATCACCAATACCTGTGATTAGCAGTCTGCTTCATTTAAATTCACATGCCTACTATTAAAAATACAATTTCAGATAGTTCTTTAAAACTCTCAGATCCCATGAATTTAACCTGCTTCCTTAACTTTGCAACCTTTATCTACATGACAATCCAAACTATTTCCACCCTCTAAAACCATACCTAACACTTTGGATAAAGGTGTAAGGTGTCCTACTGTTTGCCAGCAAAAAACAAGAATAAAGAAACATTACAATGCTGTAGAACAAATGATCATCTTACCTACTTCTGCAAAGGACARGGGCTAAGTTTATTAGTCAAAAATTAAAAAAAGGATMCAAAGATAAGAAGATATAGGTGGTTTGTAGATACTAAAGACTACATTTGGCCTACACAGCTATCATACATTCAATAGTTAAATCCTGAAAAGGATCCAGTTACAGGCACACAGGCTGCAACTACAGTGACTAATGATACCATTGTGCAACACTTCAGGAGAATTTGGAAAGCARCTGCAGACAACCTTTTACATTTACAGTATATGCTCCATGGAGGGCAAGGAAAAGAAGAAGAAAAAAACACCTTGCTGAGTGTTTTTTGCTGGAAAACCCTGAAAAACAAGTTTGGTGACACTCACTGCAGCATGACCTCAATTTAATGTACAAAATTAACCAGTCTAACAAAATTCCCCAGTAAAAATCATGGTACAGTTGTTCATGAAAATCAAAGATCAGGTCACATTCCCAAAACTAGGGAGTTCAAACTAGAAGGGAGAAAAAAAAAAAAAAAAAGACAGCTCTGTTGGCATTGGCAAAGAGTAGCCATTACCTGTGCTCCTACCATCACCACTTTCCCCCAAACTGGAACCGTCACCCTGTCTAGCACACCACCAGGGCTGACACGAACATTAATAATAAACCAACGTGTAAATGAGTTCACTGAGCCGGCGGACACACAGTGAGAGTCTCCTTCTCCACCTCCCTCTCCTTTTAGCAGGCCTTTCCACGTCACCTCTGTTTTGTGCCATACCACTGCCATCACCACATGCTGAGTCCTCAAAACYGTTTTCTATTAAAAATAAAACACATGACTCTGAAAGTTTGAGGATGTAAATGCTTACTCAAAAAAATGCTCCCTCTGCCCCAATGTCACCTGTAATAATAACTTATCTAAGTTTCCAGAACTGCCAAGCAGCCGGCTACAGATCTGAAACGATGGACCTGGGACCTGAGGCATCGCTGAAACACCAYGTTTTCCTTAAGTACTACAGAAATGGGCAGTACTAAACATCCTACAGGAACTCCTGTGGTGAGTGGCCCTTATGTAAATTTAATGCGACTGCATACCAAGATGATCAATTTTCACCTTTTATCTGAAGTGTTTACATGGAAGAAAGACTCCCCCGCAAAGCTAAGGAAGGGGTATTTTCTGCAGGTCCTTCTTTCTTATCTTGCCTTGACAATACCGATTCCCACACTCTCCCTCCTCAAGCTCGCCACCCTCAACCGCACAGATACAATCACACCAAACTGCTACCAGGACTCTYGACGGGGAATTTAAGTTTCTTAAATTCTCGTCTGCTACAAATGGTAAAGCGYTAAAACTGTGGGAACGTGCCTAGTGAATGTCGATTGAATGGAATGAGGTTTAATTGTATAAAGATGTGAACGCACTAATAAGATAACAGTATGTTTTGGTTCTGCTAGCTGGGCAGTAATTTCTCGCGCTGGGCACAGAGTCAAACAGCTCAAACTGCCACCAGCACCTGCGCTGTACCCCCACCTACACGGCAAACAGTTGACACTGAAAGACAAACCCACGTGACTTCTGCTCAGCAGCTTTTAGCAAAACCAGTTTCAAGCAAAAGCTAAATGCTCCATTGAATGACCCCGCGAAAAAGAAGTTCTTTGTTTTTGACAATATACAATTAAGTCACTTTTTCCATCCCCCAGCCACTCATTTGAGAAGTATGTTAAAACTCAATGCTTCATCAGAGGTATGTTAAGAAGTGTGTACCAGCTGAATGATGCTGCTTAGTCATTCTCAGCTATAACCTGTCAGAAGCGGAATATGTTCAGCTCTTTTTCAATATTAAAAAAATAAAAAATCACCACACACGCACAGGCTAAATCCTTCATACAGCTACTGCCGGAGAAGAGCTTGCTTCACAGCCCACTGGGAATGGAGAAGGTCAAAGAAGGAGAGGAAGCAAAAAACCTCAGCCTCCAGCAGGCTTCACGGAGCCTCGATGCAGCTCTGTGTACTTCCTATTCCCAGAGGTATCAGCTGCGAACAAAACCAGGCGGTGCGTTACTGCTTGCAAGGTTGGGTCCTTGAAGACAACAGTCCATTGACTGCAACAAACGAACCAAAAGCCACTATTCAGAAAGGAAAACCAAAAGACAGATCCAGACACCTGAAAAAATGCAAGCTACGTGCACCGGGAAATGGCCACGTAACTCAAAATTGTCTGCATTTTCCCTCGCTGCACGGTGTGGATCCAAGACTGCCCAGTACTGCCCTCTCCACAGCAGCCCCCGCAGCAAGGCTGTGCTCACACAGAACAGTGCAAAACCTGATCCGGAAATATTTTGCATTTTCCTTTGCTACRTATGTAAGTACTCTTGAGCCTTTATTCAAACAGAAAAGCTATAAAGGAGTAACAGATTATTAATGGGAAATGTGGATGCCTTCAAAATAGCGAGTGCCCAAACTTGACGTAAAACTAGACACAACCGAAACCCAGTACATCTCAGCTTCACTGTGCTCCACTCAGCAGTGCCAGCAAGGATCTCCCCACCACCGAAAAAGAGAGAAGAAAAAAGAAAAAGAAAAATCATCTTATTTCTGTGCTGCAGGAATGACTTGTTAATCATTAAATTCACATATAGCAGAAACAACGACATGAACTACATCACCCAACGGGCTGGTTAAAGACATGAAGGTTTTCATGCCCTGTTCTGGAGTCACAAGCTTACAGAGTTGTAGTTTTGGTATTTTGCCCAAAGACGCCTACTCGTGGTTGTCCTCCCTGAAGATCACCCTGCTGTAAAGGTCACACAGCAAAAATGCTTTCTGTATGTTTTATACACTGCTGATGCCACCTGGGGAAAATGCGTCAAGCCAGTCACTCCCAGAGCATTAGGGAAAACCGGTTACAACACAAAAGCCTTCCTCAACTCGGAGGAGTGTTTACAAAYGTGATGAATGCTAGAGTGTGTCCCAGCATGCCAGCCTGAAAATAAGTCAAGCACCTGGCCCTCAACACAAAAGGCTGACTCACCTGTACGGCATCTGTTATCCTTTGAAAAGACCCCAAGTTGAGCACTCCAGGGACACAAAGTACTTGCAGGAGGCTCACAGGAGCATGACTTTTTCTTGTCCTTCTCTCCACCTGCATACACCACAAGTCGCAAAGCTGATTCAGAGATACAAATATGATCACCGATTCCTTAAACCTAAACTGCAGCATGTTCTAGCACCAGTGTTACTCCATGTCCTATCCTGCAACTCCACTGAAAAAAAAAGTTTGAATGACAGAGCATGCATACTAGCACAGGACATTGTATATTAACTAAGTCACRAGGAAATTGTGCTCTCTCACACTATATCCTCACCTCCTTATCTATCTGAAAGCTGCTTTAAAAAAGTAGATAAATAAGAGGTTGGTGATGACAATTATGATGCCTCAAACATTAAACTAATTTCATGACCATTCCTGCCACCATGGCAATGGATTTTACTCTGTATTATCATCATCCATTCATTTATGTATAGAAGGAAAGAAAAGTAAGCAAAATGAAAGCTATCACTCATGAAGTGTCACCTTGCACAGCATTTATCCTGAGTAACATTTTGTACAAGCGTTTCACTCACACCGGTGACTATACTGGGAGGCCAGTCTAAACCAAATCCCTCCCTCCCCATCTCCTATGAAAAGATTYGAGTTAAGGGTTGTGAAAACTCCATCCCCATTAGAAGGAGAAGCTGCATCCTTCCTAGCACAGTTCTTTTCAAATTACKGCAATTCCAGTAACCCAGAAGTGATCCTTTTAGTCTCAGAAACAAACTCGCATAATGTGAAGAGACAACTTCTTTGCAACTTGTTTAAGCCAAATCCAAATCCAAGCTATATGGTGTTTAAGCAGAAGTAAAACCAGAGCCACTACATGTTCAGGCGGTCAACTAAAACAAACACGTTAACTCCCACAGTATGCATCAGGGAAGTTGCATGGGATCATCCAAGATCAGCTTTTTTCTGCATGGCTGCCACCAATCCACACAAACAGTTTCTGCTGTAAGAAGCAAGGCAGCCATTCCTCTGGCACAGTGCTGAAACCATCAACAAGGAAGCATATGAGCACCTAATACAGGGATTTTCTCCCCTTTCTCCTCACCCCACTGGCATCACATATACCTACTAAAATTGCAAGGTAGAGTCCGTCTCTCCAGCAGTTTATTCCACTTTTAAATAGAGGTGGCTGTGCTCCCCTACCCCTCATTCAAGTGCTAATGCTTGTATAAAAGCACAGCTGCTCCAAGGGCAGTGCAAGAAGTTAATCCAGTTCAAAATGAGTTTAAAGATCTAGAACGGATCAGCTCCTCAAACTGGCTCACCACACAGCGCCAACAAAAAGTAAAGCAGCAGGGACACACAGACAGGACAGACGCACGATACCGGGGATGGTTGGACTCCAGTTAGCTTGAGCTACAACGAAGCTTCAACTGGAAATCACCCCAAGCACGGAGATGGTAATTTCTTTGTACCACACCATTGCTCACCGTTTCTTCCTGCCATATTTACATAAAAAAATCCAAGGCCAATGATGCCTTAAGGTGCAAACTATAAAACTATTCTACACTAGCTAGGCCAGCCACAAAGCTCGTACCTTTGCTAGAAACGGTGCAGGAAGAGCCATGATGCTTCAAGCATGAGCTGCAACACCACCACTGGAAAGACACGAGCACAGATCCACACAGACCCAGAAGCCTGGCAACATGCAGCACATCTGCTCACAAAGCAGCTTTCAGATGCTCAAAACTTGCATGTGAAGGAGCACGGCTGCAAAAGTGTCTCAGAAGCATGCAGAGCATGCACAGAAGAGAYGCCCAGAGGGGGCAGTTACACAGGAGCTTTTCTCTAGCTCTCTAGCAGTAAAAGAAAAAAAGAAAAAGAAAAAAAAAAAAGGCCCTTAGTGCTGCTTACCCCCATTTCCTTGAGGCCTTGGTCTCGTGTTGGCAAAACAGCTGGCTGCCCCTCTGCTGTGCCAATACGACTGTTTGTGTCGCTGGGCCGTAAAGCRCAGCAGAGAAATGAACCACGTCCCGCGTCTTCCAAACCACCTCATTCCTTTTCCAATTCTACTGGTTCTGGTTTCCTTTCCCCTAGGACCAAAATTTCAGTTTTAATTTTGCTCAGTAGCACTGCAGTGATCTGATGGATTAGCTGCCCAAAACAGCAGGTCACGCAAACTACAGGTCACCTACGCRCTCACTCAACGATGTGACACAAAATAGAGCCTTTAAAACACCCCAAAACCGTACTGCAGAACAAAACTGAAACGTAATCATCTTAACTAACATAACTGCCCTCTCCCGGAACACCAGATGGCTGCTTAAAGGATCAGCTCCGTCCGTAAGAGTGACTGCCGATTATCTTGATGCTGTTTAAAACTTTCCATTATTTGTTTTAAAAAGACAGACAGGTAAGAAGTTTTAACATTCCCCTTATAGCACACTTCTGAAATTCAGACACCCCTGCAAAATTTGGGTGACTTTTCTCACCACTAAGGTAGGGATAAGAACACTTTTATATTACAGGAGATATCTACAGGCGTAAAAGGTTTTGTGGCTGGAGACACCTGGCACCACAGAAAAGTGAGAAATCAATATTATTTGTGTATGTTTGATAATGTCCAGTAAATAACTGGTTTAATCTCATGATTAAAATGTTCTCTGCATAGAGTATGAAACAAATCCTGCAAGATGAAAAATAACAGCCTAAGTCGATGATTGTACACTACCGTAGACACAACGCAACCAAGCTGAGGCCGAACAGAGGATCTTATCTCAACAAGGAATCTTATTTTTGACATTTTCTAACCTCTAAGTGCCAAACTCCAAAACAAAGCTTGGAATGTAGCTTTTACGTGTCATTTGTACATATCCCAAGAGACTAGGTAAAAATACTCAWATTATCTTTAAAGCATCTGAAAGAATTTCTGCAGCAATAAGGAAAGGTAGKTAATTACAGTTTTACTAAAGAAGTCCCTCCAGACACTCTCACTGTGAAATGAAGCTGGACTGGTACATTTATTGTAGACCCTAGTAAAAAGCTGATCTAGCCAAAAGAGGTTATGCTCAAGACTGACAACTAAAATAGTCTGATGTCACTCAGCGGAAGATGGAGGCCAGCTATGTAGACCTTTGAACCAGTAATAGTAAAAACAAGAAAAAAAGCCACACACGTAACCCACACACWCTCTCATCCCACCACCTCCAGTTTCTGCTGTAAATAGTCCAAGCCAAATACGAAAAGTGACTGCATTAGGACAAACTCCAAATCGACTGCTATCAACTTATCTTAAGTAAACTGTTTGCCTGTATTAAGTAAACTATTTGACAGAAAAATTACTATCAGAAAAAGAGTGATGTATATTTTTTTAAAGTGAAAATAAATACTACGGTTTTGATCTTAAAAACATTGTTTCTCTGGTCTACTTCCACCAGGAAAGTTACTCTGGCTTTCAGGCCTCTGAAGAACCAAGACCTAGGTCTTTCAAAGAACAGCSTTGCTACACAGTTTCTTTTTTCATCTGTTCCACTGTTCTACTGCTCAGTATCTCAAATGGCTGGGAATTTTATTCAGAAATTCATTTTTTAATTGRCCATTATAAATTCAGTAAATATAAAAATCAATGCATGGGGAAAATGTCCATCACTGATACAAACCTGCCATTGACTGGCAGCTCCATGGAACACCTAGAACAGATTGATTACAGCAAGCAAATTCCCTTTCCTGCCTCAGKAGACACCAGATCTGCTTGCCCACACTGGACCTTTTGCCAGTAAGGCTAAAGAGTCTCCAAAAGCCTTAAAGATCACGTAGGGAAGAACCCTTCTGCCTCAGAAGGTGAGGGAAAGCAGTGCTCCAAAGCACGTGCTCTCCAGAGGCTTGCAGGGACAGGTGAAGCATCGGGAAGCGGATCACCGCGCAGGCTGCACTGCGGTTGCTCCAGCTCCCTCGGGCAAGAGCCCAAATCCCAGCGGGACAGAGCAGACCAAAGAGATGAAAGCCAGATCACTTGTGCCCCACGCCAGCTAGCTGCGGCAGACTGCTCTCAGAGGCTCCCCGCAAGCCTGTGCYGGCCGCCCGCGCAGGGCCAAGCACACCGACAGCTCCAGGCAGCTGGCTCCAGCGCTGCATCTCCCAAGGGATGCCAGCCCARCAACGTCTGGGGTCTGCTCCGTGAGGAAGCTACGGAGCTCAAGTGTTTTTAGATCGTGCTAAAGACAGGAGAAAATTCTGGGGTCGCTACACGTACCTGAAACGGTGAGAAAACTCACACGATATGCTCTGCACACAGGTGTCCCTTCCCTTTGGGAAGCAGCCTAAACTTGCGTACAAGGTGGTATAAAAAGTATGTGGGAAAACAGCCCGATTAGGCCTGCTAGTGTAGCACATCCAGTGAGGTAACGCAAGGCCAATAAGAACKGTTAAAAGCAACTGGGGTACTAACACCTGCCATGCAAGCGTAGATATCTCTCAGTACTAAATTTGCTGAGATTAAAAGAAAAAAAAAATGTAACTTCTTAATAGATTAAACAGAAAATTGCATACTGCCAAAAAAGTGGGTGGAGGGAATACCATCCTCCAGGTTGCCTTCTGTATTCTTACAGAGGCAATGCTATGTGTAGTAGAGAATGCTTCTGGTTATTAAATTCTATGTTTCAATACTCAATGGCATCGCATTATATACAGCCTCTTTTTGCAATTAACCTCCAAAACACAAATTAAATATTAATRGACAAATGCCAATTATGCTTATGACAAACAATAAAAGGATCATAAATTAAGTAATGCAGATAGAACAATAAAGTATTTTCACATGACCAAAACATTGTTTTAGTGTTAACGCTTTCCAATTTTTATTGGAAATGTAATTATGTACTCACAGGTGTTATTATTGCATAAAATTTGATAAACAATACTATCTGCCCAACATTATGATTCATTCTCAATAGCAAAGAACAAAGTAAGTCTTGTTGCTTCTTCCAGCCGAGACTAGCAGTACAACATTATTTGATGCTTCACAGAGATCTTCAGTTCGAGACCGCCCAGAGCGCAGCAGGATATTTTCACAGTTATTTCTAGACTATTTCTATCTTCTGTAATTAATTAGACACAGTTTTATATTCTTCTCAGTATTACCAGCTCTCTCATACACACACAACATTTTTTCCCACTATTGTACTTTTTAACTAAGGAACTAACCTTAGGCTTGCTGAGAAAAAACAAACCACGAAACAGAAACACTCAAATATGTTACTCCCTTTGCTTTAAGGTCATTCCTTCTGTTTCCTGGAGCTATWAAAAAAAAAAAAAAAGTCCAAGACAAAACATTTTCAATCAACTATAAAATACAGTAAAAAWTTTTTTTTTAAAYAGCAGTTGTTTGATGCTTTGACATACAACTCTTGCAGTGATTTACCATACTGGTCACCAGTGACTGCTCTAAGAATTGTAAGTGACGTGGGACATGCTGTTCAGAAACAAATCTGATTTATGGTTATATTCAGTTGTTCCTGTTACCTGAAATTAGAATTAGAAGCTCATTAAATATGAATATGTTTCAGAGAATGTAGAGGCACAGCATTATATCGATGAAAGCTTCATTAAATTTTCAATGATATAGCTGATTCTATTTGTGAAGGAAGGACGTGGGATAAAAAGAAATAAGTTGGGCCAATTCTCCCCCAGGTAACTCTGCATTTTCTGACATCCCTATAAAACTGATACGAATTTTAAAATAAAACATTGGCCTAATAATAACTACAAAAAAAAAAGCGATTGTTGTGCATCATAGTCAGTGAATGATTACTTTCATACAAGCATTTGCCTTGCATATATTAACCAATTATATATTGGTCATGAAGGACAGGAGAATTGACAGAAAGAAATTCAAATGATCAAACTCACAGAAAATAGATTCCTATATATATGGGTTCTGTACTCACTTGATGATGTAACTACCTTTTTAAAGTATTTACTTAAAGAGACATAGTAAGAATGCTGCAATAAAGTCTTACACCCATTAAACAATAAAAAAAAAAAAAACTTGTGCAAGAAGTACAAATATAAATCTGTCAAAGTCATGAAGTAATGTAGCCTTATTTTTACTACAGAGACTGAAAACAAGACTCAGACCTGTGACAGAGAACAAACTTGACACAAGCCCACCTATTCAACTAGATTTCTAGTATTACTACTACCAGTAATTCAGACAGTTATATTCTTCTCCATAGGGAAAGTACTCTTAACCAAGYTACACGAAAGACTGCAGAATCAAAAAGTCAGATTATGTGAAAATTCAAGTGGTTTGATCCCTCTTGTGGTCATGCATTATGATTTAAATTTATTATACCTCCATATTATGTTAGCCCAGTTTCCCTTGGAAATCAGGCTTCCGCAGTCAGGCTGGTGCTCAGTTCTTCCCTATCCACCCCCCTCAATATCCATCAGCCTCTTCCAACCAAGTCAGACAACAGGCTCARTGCGATGTTGTTCCTCCAGCAAGCATGCACAACATACGCCCTGGGCATTACGCATTTGTCTTTAAGTCAGGTGTTCAGCCTGCCAGAAACCAGGCTGTGGGGTTGTTCTTTCCACTCACCTGGAAGCCGAGAGCCAACAAGCACCAACTCTCCAGCRTGCATGCCCCGGCCAGCAGACTAGCGCACACACGTCCCCAGCCAAAGCTAAGGCAGCAGCAACCAGCAAACCRCAGACCAAGCAGGGGATGGGAGCAGGATCACTGGGGTACTGTGGTGGCAAGGAAGGAGGGAACCTGCAGGGAACGTTGAGCAAGTGGAGATATTGCAGGTCCACCCCAAGAAACAAAGCCTTGGGAAATGCGGCCGCTTCCTGGCTCGTTAGGACTGCCATCGCTTTCAGCCCCGTGGACAGGCAACACTCGATGTGCACGCAGGCAACGCTGTTTCATCCTCAGACAGTGTTTACCCTGCCCCGTTCAAATCCTGCTTTGACAAGTTTACTACTTCTTTTTCCCCTCCAGTTTTCCTTGGCATGCATAGTGAGCATTAAATAACTGACCTCCACAAAACTACCAGGAGGCAGCATTATCCCCACATTACCAGATAAGAAAATTAAGCCACTATAATTAATGCCTGAAGCATGCCCAAATTTCACATTCCCGATTTGAGTGATTAGTATTAGCTCTACACAGGATTTCCTGTGCTCAAAGCGCAGCTTTGGGGGAGTGCGAACACAGATTCGCACAGCCGGCATTTCTGCCGCTTGGCGTTTCTTGGCGGGGGGGGGGCTGATCAGAGACGGGCGCTCCTGCGAAATATGCTGGGCTTCAGCAGCTTGGCCAACCTTAACCCCCTCTGTAAAGGGGCTCACAAATCCTGGCGTCCACACCAAGCCAGCGGAGCGAAGTACCAGAGCGACAAACCCCTCTGCCTCATCCCCTTTCCCTGCCTAAGACTCCCTGATCCAGATCCTTGATAGGTCTTCTGCCTATCAAACCCTAGCTTTTCCTCAGTCTTCTTGAGTAGTCCAGAGCCCTCCTCCAGCCCTAGCCTCCTCCTCCTCAGAGGTCCTCATATAAACGCACCCCCTTCTCCAAGTTCCCCTCAAGATCTTTGCCATTTCTTTTACTGCCACAAGAAAAGCCTGGGAGGTAACTTCCCCTTTCAACTCCACCACACCATTTCAGGGTTTCTGCCAGAGCCATGAGATATTTTTTGCTTCTTGCAGAAGAGAAGGAGGAAGACTCCTCTCCAGAATCTGTCAGTTGGCAGTAAAGGTTCCCATGTGGGCCATATACAATTCAAGTTCCCTAGCTTCATCCCAGGGAACAAATCTCCAAGCTGCCTGTTGCACCAATACATCATTGAGATGCTGCCTATGTGGGAACAGATAACTCCAAATACACCCGCTGTTTCATCCTGCATCACTTTTCCCTAAAATCAAGCAAAGAGATTCAAAATCAAGGATTTGTTTAGCAAAGCTCTAGGTCAGGTTCTGTTGCAAGACTGGAAACAAAAAGGTTTAAACAAAAAAAGTAATGGTAGGCTAAGCTCAACAGCCCAGTACCTCTCCAGCTCCTGAATTCCTCCAACGTTGCCTAGTTGACAGGGATCACAACAACATCGTACTAGTCTGGCATCACAGTCAGTCCTCTAATATCTTCCTCTCTCCCTTTACAGGATACAACCATATCCCAAAACTTAAGATAACTCTTTTTTCTTTCTTTTTTTTTTTTCTGGAATGAGGAGATCTTGGGGATTTAAAGGTAATCTCCCATCTCCAGTTCACACCAAATCAGTCAYGGGGTTATCAAACTACACAACTGCCTCTGACAGCCCTTTCTGACGCCATCCAGGGTGTGCAGGGACTATTTTTTTTCCTTTTTTAAGCCTTCAGACAACTAYTCCCAGAAGAACCTGAACCGTTCTCTTTACACAAGGCTATTCATAAACATCATCTAGTCATTAGTTACACATACAGACTGTTCAGCTCATAATCCCCRTGAAGATACCGGTTTTTAGAGAAACCACACATGACACACGGCAAGTACAGATGACAAAGTCATTAAACACTYGTCTGCCTGCACTTGCCTAGGACAAAAAGTCTTTCTCCTTCGTCCCAGCCCTGCCAGCAGCTCTTGTGATACTCTAACCTCAGTGCCAATCTTTCCAACCCAATTAGACCTAGCACTTCCCAGTCTGGCGGAGGAGTCAGAAGGTGTCAACACTAGCCAAACCACTCCCTCGTGTTTTGCTSTCTAGGAAAAGCAGTAGACCTTTGCCACACTGCCAAACAGACCGACTGCCCAGCTGCATTGGTTGGTATTTATAAAAATCAGACAGCAGAATATTCTTAGGGCTGAAGAACTAACTTAACATTGCTTCCTTAAAAAAATAAATAAATAACAAGCTCCTCCCTCCATCCCTCCCCACTATTTCCCAATTCTCAGCAGAGTGAGTTGTCTTTCTCCGTAATGTTATAAGAAGTTGATATGCTCAAATCAAGGCCAGGATTCTGCAAATGCCAAGACATACACATAACTTCAGCCCCATTTATTGGAGCAGAACTGTGGGAACTGTACAGATCATCATCTGCATGCTGGCTCCAAAATATTTATCAGACCAGGCTACTTGTTCGTATTTTGTTTGTTGTACTGAGGCATCCTGTTCTCACTTTTCTAAAGTCACTTATATTCCATACAAAAAACCCTGCAAGAATCCCCTAACATACCTTTCCCTCACCATAAACATTATGTTCAAACGCAAAGGAGGAACAACTTCAGATACCATTTTGAGAGCATCTAAAGATATTCTTAGCTATGCCAATTAAAGTCTAATTTTGTCATTTATAGAAGCAATTGCTGCTAAGYTCTTTCTCCAGATCTGGCCTTTAGGGAGACATCATGTGACAAATAACTCCTGTAAAACACTTCAGAAGAATAAAAAAAAGAAAAAAAATCATTACATAACTCAGTTTACTCTAAAGACTAAAATACTATGACTTTTACTATAGCCAGAATGGYCTTTCTGTGCACAAACATCTACTTCATGCACATCACTAAAACAAAGAGGGAACTGGAAGAATAAAGCAAGTGTCCATAGCGCAGCTCAGCACCCTGCTTGTCCCACAGCCTGTTACTATTAAGGCAGATTTTCTCCTTTTTTCATCTCCTAGACAGATCTAAACATCAGAGTACAAAATCCAATATCCAAAAAACTCTGACCTAGCTTTTCTTCTAACTTCACCGTCAGTTGTCCTGGGGTGGAACCTACACTACTGCCCCAAGCAAAGAACACACATATGAATGCAACTCTTAAGTATTGTAGAAAGGTACCTTTAGATGAATTTAGAATCATCTGAGATGTGTTTTTAATAAGGATTCAAGAATACATTTGCTCAATGTAATAAATATCAAATCTATGCATACCACTCATYAGCATTTTGGAGCTAATGCAGCTATCTAGAAGCGAGTCAGGCATCCCTATTCCTTACATACCTGCAGAGTTATTACCCTGAATTATAACAGAGCATCTAAAGATACAATTAAAAAAATTTAAGAGCTTGATAATTTTAGATGCCCAACCTGACATGGTAAGCATCTGCACGACAGAAAGGGTCAAGCCTGTTTTAAGTCTCCTCAAGCTGAGCACCCCATCAGACATAGGCACCCAAATCCATTAGGCAATCTCAGGAAATCAGTAGATTTAACCACACAATTTTCAGAACTGAGGGGAAAAAATTACTTTTTTATAGACTGATTTGATATCCAGGGCTCAAAAAATAGCTTTCCTTTCCTTTCACCAAAGTTGCCGTTCAGAGCAGAACAACTTACATTTCCTAAAAACATTTATGAAGAACGAGAAGTAGAACTCTGCAAATCCTGCTAATAGGACATAAAAAAATCTAGGCAGACAGGCCAATTGCGAGCTCAAAGGAAAGAAAGTATTTTCTAAATAAGTCTGTTTTAAAACAGAAGAACAGTGCAATTGAAGCATTAACATCACTTCATAAGAAGTGTTAAGACCATGATTCAGTCAAATTTATAATCAAATATTCAAAACTAGATAGCAGAAGGAAATAATCTCTTCAGTATTTCAGCAATGATCTAATCATCTCCATGACTAACTCAGAGAGACTTCAGAAGAGTAATGAGAGGGAAGAGTCCAAAGACCATCTAATCCCAACTAATACAAACAGGAAT
>NW_028186557.1:2814550-2821484 GCF_003343005.1 Rhea americana
CACATGTGCAGCTAAAAGAGTCATTTTGCTTCTTCCTTGGGGAATATACACAGGCTAAGACTGTACAGCTATTTCAAACAAGTGCCAATTAACCCAATGTCCCATGATGGAGCTGATCAACATGGCTAAAGAGCTCCCTGATGCCTCTGCCCACTTGCCCAAAAGAAGCAGCTGACAGAATTCTCAGATATGTAAATTGCTAGGAAAAAAATATATATTTTTATCTTTTTTTTAACTAATGATATCCCCAAAGCAAAATAGACTTTTTTTAGGACCACAGAAAGTTCCTATTCTGGTTGGGATTTTAGTTATATATAGCCCCAATCTGCTTTAGTCTACTGAGGCTATTTACACAATTATCCTCAAATGTAAGGATCTACTRTTCAGAAATCTAAAACTTCAGATGTTGCATAGCAAGGGTAATGAGGAAAGAAAAAAAAGGGGTGGGGGGGAGGAACGTCACAAAGTACAAGCTAGTTTAACAGCTCTTTGCCGCAAAAGAGACTTCCTTCAKCCCCATTTCCACCTTGCTTCCCTATGCACATTCCTGCAGATCACCTTGGGCCACCTCAGGAATCCCGCACCTCCATGCACGTTTCGACGGTTCAGCCAGCACTATTCGTATGGTTAGTGCTCACAAGCCTGCACTCCACCTTTTGTATGATTAGGGTCCCAATATCCAGAAAACATCCAGCTGAGCTTGGTCATCATAAAACCGASCTAAGAGACGAGCTTGCTCTGTGTCTGTGCCTGCACACACATACTCTAGTCCCTGGCTGTACCGTCCTCATCCCCTCCCTGGGGCTTATAATGCCTTTCCTGAACCAATCCAGTCCACTAAACCAGTGAAAAAAAAAATATATATATATATATATTTAAGGTTTGGCTGGTTTGGGGGAAAGGGTTTTTTTGTTTCTTTTTTGGTTTTTGTTTTAAATCAGAGATAGTTTTCTGCTATAGTAATGAGTTAAACYGACTCAGAGGGATGCTGGCCTGAGTCAGCGCCAGGCAAAGCAGGGGAAGGCAGGTGGCTAGGAATGGAGCTCCTTGAGCTGTGCAGGAAAACAGCGCTAGCACCTTTGCCAGGAAGACAAATCTGTTGGCCTAAAAATCAGATACATCACAGTAAGCCTTCATGTTACACATGACAACCCTGAATACATTACTACTGTCCTTGCATTTAAGGAAATATTTACCAAATAGGTCTCTTCTATAAAATTCAAATACATATTTAAGCACTTGGTTCCCATAAGCTCAGGTTAAAGTTACGGGACTGACAGACTGTCACTGCCCACCTCTATTTAAACGTCTTCACTCAAACTCAGTTGTYTTAACTACAGTTTTATATTATTTTCCACAGTCTCTAGGGCTTCTCCTCCACCCCCAAATCTTAGAAGAAAGGCTTTTTCTTGAACCAGACACTGCAGAGAAGAATGTAGTGGGAAGCCAAGTCATCCCTTCACATTTTGTAAATAAGAAGATTCCAAACTTTTTTCTTCACCTCCCTCTCAATGACCCCAGCCCCTTGTGCTGGCACGAGATCCCACTGCACTATATTCAGTGGGGATGCTCCCACTTCCAGCTCCTGGTGAATTTGACAGCCGCAGAACTCCAAATGTTCCTAACGTTAAAATAAGTAAACAAATAATGAAACCTCTGTTCCTTCATTTTAGCAGCCGTTAGCACTGCAATTAGAGATCTGGAAGGATGCACTTACCCCCTAATGAATCCCTGGAACAGCTGTAACAGGGTGCAGGGCAGCTTACGGAATCCCCACAACGCAGCTTGGTGAACTGATGTCTCCCCTGAGCAACACAAAGCTAGGCCTAGAGATGGTAAGAGCTGTTACACTGTCTCCACTTTGAAGCCTTATTAACAAATTAAAAGAAAAATAAACTCATCTCTCTCTGGGAAAAGGAAAAATTAAATCTTAATAAAGAGCCTAGCCACCTTTCCATAAGTCTCCTGTGGACAGGAAAGAGACATCAGAGAAGTCTGTAATTAAACAAGTTCATTAACTACCACCTAAGATCCAGCAATATGTGAACAAACCCAAAGTACRTTGTACTGCCCAAAGCAGCAAGTGAAATCAAGACCATCAGTTTTCTTGCAGAGGCTGCTCCAAGACCCATGTCCCTGTCTTCCAGAGGYGTCAAGCACTTTGCAGAGACCACAGAAGAACTGGAATGCTATGGAGAAYGAAAGTTCCTCTGCTTTTGATGGTCTGCAGACACCCACACTCAATCTCTCTATGAGTTGGGATGGGCCACAGGTAGCTAGAACAGCAGGACCGACTCCAAAGACAGAGCTTTATAGACCAGCTTTCCTCCTTTTCTCTCAAAAGATCAAGGGRGACTATCCACATGGTAGCAGGCAGTGGGACTATGAAGCTGAACCAGCAGCCCCAATTAACTACCACTTTACACAAGACTTTTGTGTCTGARTGCTGGAGACCATATGGTCCAAGTTTTACAGCCAACAGTAAATTTCTTTACCCAGCCCTGTTTGGAGTAACAACCTTAACATTCTTTTAACGCAGTTTTCGGTGGATGCATTTCCTTTCCTCTTTATGTAAGTAAATCAGTGGGATATGATCAACCTGCCTCCTAAAACTCAACACAGGCAATGAAATCCAAGCAGGCAGAGAGAAAGATAATTCATGGTCTCAAATAAAGCCAGGTGGATTACAACACTACTGGCAAGCACGCACCCAGAGTCTGTACACTCAGAAAAAGACATTAGAAGTCATCTGAATAATCAAAAGTTGTCATGCATGCACAAAGGCCTTTTAATATAATTCTTCAGACTAAACTTCTAAAGGAAGGCAAAGCCATTGGCACACCTTAGAAACTAATGCACTGCAGAACTTTAATCAAGCATTGCTTCAAATTAGACACACTTTCTTCTGCAAAAAAAGCATCTTAAAGCCAAGTATTTAATGCTGTGAACCTCTGTTACACTTAAGAAAATAAACTTTAAAAGACATTCATTACTCTTGAACTGAACATTTCCATACTAAGTCCCATCCTAGAACAACTTTTAACTGCTAATTTATCATACTCCCTCCCAACGACAAGGAAGATTTATAGTGGAAAAGGCTTATTTAACATTACTCCAAGGCCAAAAACACACGGTATTACACTTTTGGAAATATTTATCAAGTAGTAATAGCTAAAAAAAGTAAAATACTAAAAAATAAAACTCTCAAAAAACGGTTCCCACAATTGGAAGGTCTGGCATTATTCCATTGGAATAAACTGCAATGGAAGCCCAACRTGAAAGATGTTTTCGGCAGAGTCTCCAACATCTAATTTCATCCGCTCGCACTCATCTGCCTATCCCTTATCTCCACGGCAGCACCGCTGCACTTATCAGTGCACCGGCCCGGCTCTGCCGCCAATGGACACGACCACATTCCACAGAGCCCCACCGGCCCCAGGGGAACCGAGCACCGCTACCCGTCGCACAGCGGACACGCGGCACCCGGACTGAGCTGTTACGAGATGTTCTCACTCGCAGGCAAACACAACGACATGGGAAGATATCCAAAGGACAAAAGAGAAGAAATGTTATCTGCATATATTGGCCCTAAGATCCAGAATGGACCTTCAAACTTGTTAGAAGGACCTAGGTCACAGTAAAAGGGAGACAGGAAGTGAACATAGGTACTATGCTAYATATGATCTACTCCAGTGCACCAGATTAGAGATTTAAATTAACAAAGTGGGGGAGGTGAAAAGAAGGAACAGCAGAATCTTCAGAGTATRGGATTTCATAGCAACCAGGGACCTTCACTGAAGGCATTTGTTGAAAAAAGAAGAAACAAACAGGACACAGACTGCCCAAAAAGTTCTCAAATATTTTGGGATTAGTTTTGTTTATATAGGAGGCAGAGGGAAAAAAAGAATCAACAATAAAGGATGGCTCTTCTAGTTCTACTTTAACCTGAAGGGAAGAACTAGTTAACAATGTGAAAGTGGAAACAACTTGGCTGAAAAACATACAAAAAGTCAACTCTCAATTCTTTGGAAGAGCAAAACAAAGATAATGAACTCATGGTAAATCATAAGCTATCTGAAACACAAAAGAAAAACCTGAGGTTTACTGACAAATCACCCCAGCTAAGTATAAGCTCTTTAATGATTTGGGGAAAAAAATGTTGTACTTTCCTTTTTTTGTACCACTCCAAATCAAATTACTGAAGGTCACTTAAAGTGAACAGTACAAATATTTAACAAAACGAGAAATATCAATGCGCTAAGAAAGAAACTACTAACAGACAACAAAGAAGGTAACGYAAATATACTTCAGAATGCATGGAGTGAAATGAAGAGCAGTTAGAGGAGGAGCGTGTTATCCCACTATTCAATGGCCAAGAAAATCCCTAACAGATAATACCAAAGCACACGAGGTTTTTCTGTATTACTCTTCACTAAAAAAAGATTAACAAGCTAATATACGTCATATCCCAATGAAAGGGGTAAGAACACAAGTTGGACCTAGGAAACACATTAAAGCAATTGTTCCAAACCTTCTGCGCAAACAGACCAAAGTCAAGCCTCAGAATTTCCCATGCATATTTATTATCAAACTTCAAATAGAAAGCCTGATAAAGGCAAGATTGTTCTTCAGACAACTTATCAAGCTACACCCACAGACAATATTCAGATGTTACTGGATTAAAAGCCCACTTATATATTTTGAAATCTGGTAGACAAAACAATATTTTTCCTCTGGAAACTGGCAAAGGCAGGTATCCAAGATCATCTCTGCTCTTTACGCTAGGGTCCAGAAGCATGAAGAAAGGCAAAASCATCTGCCTCTAAAAAGCAGGAAAACAAACACCTAGGGAATCACAAACAAGTCATGGTTACCTCCAGTTCCTGGGAAGACATTGGAGTAAAAAGTCTAACAACTTATCTCCTTTGTACTTCAGATAACGAAGCAGTCAGCCGACACGTAACTTGTTAAGAACAAATCATATCAAAGCAATATAATTTCCTCCAACGATGGAGTAACAACGTAGGTAGGGACACAGCAACTAGATGCAATGTAGCTTAGGTTTTGTAGGGCTTCTGACACTCTCAAATGGACAGCCATATAAGTAAGCTAGACAAATATTATATCCCTGTGAATATGCTTGGTACCTCTTTTCTCTCGAACTGAGACAGTTTATCTGTGGGTATGGCTTTCTAACAATCTTTGGTATTTCAGTCAGAGAGAAAATAGGTACCAAGCACATTCACACTGACCTAATCTTTATTATCCTTCACTACTATAAAATGTAACTTAGAAAATAAGAAAAATACAATGTTATTTAGTGAGGAACTTACAGCAGGAAACATTGTATTTTGCTTTGCTTCAGATACAGCTCCTAGATTTCTTACTGTCATGGCCAACATACTCAAAGATTTCCCAGACAACATCTTGCCCACAAGTGACACATTAGAAACCATTGGGAGAGAGAGGATTTTTAATTTTACAAAGAATATGAAGCTGMGAGAACTGTAAGCACTTTGACAGATAGTCTCAGAATTCAAAGTTATCTTAAGCAAGTAGAATAATCATCTGAAATACTATGCAGTCTGATAGAGTAAATAGGTAGGAACAGTCAGCTATGTAACACAACAGGAAAGGCAAGGTTAAGAGATATGCTGTGTGGTAAAGGGCTGAAGAATCTGGGGTTTCAGCTGAGCACAAGCCAACATGTATCTACAACAATAAAAAAACCCAAACAAACACATACACACTTAATCATCCTACTGAGATGCAAGTATCATAGGCAAGGTATGACAGAGTTTCATTCTGGCTGCTGTACTAAGGATTCAGATGGAGCACTGTGTCCAGTTCTGAGCGAGCACTCTGATAAAACTACAGACCAAGCAAAAAAAGTCTCCAGAAAAACAGTAAGAATAGTGTAGGTATATTAAATATATATATTTTTTATATATCTCATTTAAGAGGGGTGACAGAAAAAAATAGATTTGTTAAGCACAGAAAACACCAAAGAGAAAGGTATAATAAACTGTCCTCAAGGTACCTAAGATCCATACTGAAATGCTTAMATGTAAACATTATGGCAAAGAAATTCACATTAAAAATTAGGAGAAGCATTTTCAATGGTAATAACAGCAAACTACTGGAATGGATTGCCTGAGAAGGGCAAGTCTCCATCACTGATTTTTGTTAGTTCCTTTGTTCTGGGAACACTTTAGATGGACATTCTTTGCTTACAGCAGAAACTCAGCGTATGCACAAAAGAACAAATGTCAATTACCCACCTTCTTTTCCTCATATCTCACTAGCAGATTTCTCATCTGAGCTTCCAGCTTCTAGACCAGTTATTACTAGAATGTATTTGCCATTACTAAGATACAACTTCCAACGTGGAGGCTTCATAACATCATAAGGAAATAATAAAACTGCAACCTTAAAGTGGTTACTAGAGGCATATTAACAAAGAAAAGGTAATCCACTTGAACTACACTAAGATGTAGAATCCGTAATTACAACGGAAGTAAAGAAATCCAGGCATCAGTGACTTCAATTTTACCCTTTTGCACATACGCTTAAAGGCAGTGGGTCCCAGCTGCACAGGCACCTATCACTAGGAAGCTAAAGGTGGGACTAACAGACCCTGCTGGGCCCACATAAGGTCAGGCTGGATGTGTCTGCACAGCCCTGATCCTGGCAAGCACACTGCCGAGATACCARGTTGGCTCAACCCAGAGCCACACAGATTCAGCCTACTGATTTGGTCTCAGACAAAACACTGCCAAATGCAGAAGTGCAAATGACAAGAGCCRGGGGAAGCAGATGCAGTCCTAGGACAGGTGGGCAGAAACAAGGAAAACAAGTCAGGCACTCAAAAAAAACGTCAGCAGTTGGACCCATTAAACACAACTATGTTTTTTTCATGTGAAGCTCAGACACA
>NW_028186557.1:2821519-2822921 GCF_003343005.1 Rhea americana
AAAGTAGGAGAGCAAACTGAAAGAGGCCGTCCTCTGCTGGAAGTGGCTCTGGAGAACCCTGAAAGCAGAAGATCACCAGTACCACTAGTCCTTTGATCTTCACTAGAACAGCAGATAGAAACAGTATTTTAAAGCTATATACCTTTGTCTAAATCTGGCTGTTACCTTTTGAACTTCACCTTACTCTGCACTTTTACACTGCCAGCATCGCTCCACCCTGTCACTACAGGGACACTCCTGCTGCCTTTCTCTCCTTCAGCATCACTACCAGTAGATCATCTGCTGCTCTCCCACATGCCTTCTCTCAAGGCAACAGAAGGGCTTGCATGGCCACAGAGAGCAAGATTAGGGACCTGGATTAAAGCCAACYCTTCTTTTCTAAAAATAATAATAATAATACTCATTAATTGCAATCCAGTTGTTTGGGCCTGTTCACTTACAGTAACAATATGTCAGCACATGGGGCCAAGAAACTGGCATAGGGAGATAATTTAATGCTTTCAGSCTGTGCCTTTTAACTATAATTCATATACAGCTTTAAAGTTAAAAATGTAAASAGCTCAGTATATATCTTGCTGGATGGATGAAAAGACAAGAAAGACAGGAAGAGTTGCTGTCACAGTATAAACTTGTATCATGCATATGTAGAAAGAATTTAGTGTAGACCCTTTAAAAATTTCATAGGAACTATGGAAGACTGTAGATCTGAAAGTTAGTAAACTGAAACTGATTGTCACCTAAATCAGATAGAACAAGCAGAAAGAATATCTAACAAATGTTCCTCCTCAGAAAAAAATAAAAGAAAAAGTCATTGCTCCGCTGTTAAAAAAAATAAGAAACATAATCAGCATAGGCTCAGAAGAGGATTTTCCAACCTTCAGAAAAGCATCATGCAAACCTCCAAGCAAAGCACCCCTCATTCAGGAGAATGAACGTGCCAAATAATAAATCATTTCAGATTCTTTTCTAATTATCCAAGCAGAGTATTAAACACAAATGAGCAACATTTAAGTTGTCGATGAACACTTTTTCTTCTGCTTGCTTTATTTTATKCTCCAAACCCTCACACCACTTGGGCGTGAGAGACTTACAGAGCACCACGCCGGAGCGGGGCAAGTTTCACCCCCGTGTACATGGATGCGACCGCACAGAGCCCTCAAACCCCGCGAAGGGGCTCAGCCCTCTCGGCGCAGAACAGCAGCAGCGGGAAGAGCCAGAGCGGGGAAGCGAGGCCCAGGAGAGCCGAGCCGAGCCGGGCCGGGCCCCGCCGGGGCCGCCTCCACCCGCCCCCGGAGCGGCCTCCCGGCGCGGCCGCCCCGTCCCGCGGCCCGGCCGCGCGGCCTCACTCACAGCGTGTGGCCGCACACGTTGACCATCAGCTTCAAGGACGGGTTGCGGTACT
>NW_028186557.1:2823911-2825542 GCF_003343005.1 Rhea americana
GGGGGGGGGGCTTGATTGACGGTTGCCGTGGCGACGCGGGAGCCCCGCCCCCCGGCGCGGCGCAGCCAATGGGCGTGCGCGGCCGGGCCAGCGAGGCTGCGGTGCCATATAGTATTGCAGCCAGGCGAGGAGTCACGTCGGGGGGAGCCGCGGAGCGCAGCCCGTTTACACTACTTCGCTACAGCGGCTATCTTTCATGGTTACTGCGTGGCCGCGAGGAAACCTGATCGGCTAGAGCCGGCGGAGAGCAGGAGGAGGAGGAGGAGGAGGAGGAGGAGTGGACTTTGAGGAGAAACAGAAAGGGGGGAGAGGAGGAGAAAGGGAACGACGACAACAACAGGAGGGAAAAAAAGGAAAACAAACCAAAACATGTCTTCTGCCTCCCCCACGGACAAGCTCGCGAGCGCGGTGGAGATCAAGCAGGAAAATGTGATAGAAATCCTCTCCGAAGCGAGCAAGGTGCCCCAGGAAGGGGCGGCAGCAGGAGCCCTCAGCGCCGCGCCGCCGCCGCCCCCTCCTGCCGCTGCCCCTTTCCCCATGGAGCACGCCGGCTCCGCCGCGGCCGGCGAGGACGGAGCCGCCGACCAGGTACTGCTCCACACGGAACTCTTGGCCAGGAACCACCACGCTGCTGCTGCTGCTGCTGCTGCCTCTGCCTCCTCTCCCTCCTCCTCCTCCTCCTCGTCGTCGTCTTCTTCTTCCCAGACCCCCCTCGCTTTCTCCCCAGACCACGTCGCCTGCGTGTGCGAGGCGCTGCAGCAAGGTGGGAACCTGGACCGCCTGGCCCGGTTCCTGTGGTCTTTGCCCCCAAGCGATCTGCTACGTGGCAACGAGAGCCTGATGAAAGCCCGGGCGCTGGTGGCTTTCCACCAGGGCATCTACGCCGAGCTCTACAGCATCCTGGAGAGCCACAACTTCGACTCCTCCAACCACCCGCTCCTGCAGGAGCTCTGGTACAAAGCGCGCTACACCGAGGCGGAGCGAGCCCGGGGCAGACCCCTGGGGGCGGTGGACAAGTACAGGCTGCGGAGGAAATACCCGCTGCCCCGCACCATCTGGGACGGCGAGGAGACTGTCTACTGCTTCAAGGAGAAGTCCCGCAACGCGCTCAAGGAGCTCTACAAGCAGAACCGGTACCCGTCCCCCGCCGAGAAGCGCAACCTGGCCAAGATCACCGGGCTCTCCCTCACCCAGGTCAGCAACTGGTTCAAGAACCGGCGCCAGCGCGACCGCAACCCTTCCGAGACCCAGTCCAAGAGGTGAGAGCGAACTTTCCTCCCCGCCCCCTCCRCCGCCTTCCCTCTCCCGGCTCTTTCTTCCCTTGCAAACATGGCGCTTACCTTCGCCGCGCCCCGTCCTCCCCGTCCGTCCACCCCCCTGGCTCGTCTACACCGCCGCCCGCTCCGCCGCTTCCCCCGGCCGCGGCGCGGGGCGGCGGCGGCGCCGGGGCGCCCGGCGGCGGGACGGGGGGGACACGGGACGGGACGGGACGCACGGAGTTGTTCGTTCCCCCGTTGTTTTTATTTAATTGCTGCGCCTGACAGAGTTAATGATTGCCGGCGCCCGGGAGGGCTGGCGCGGTTGGGGTGTGGGGTCTCGCTCTGTTTTGAAACCTGACTCGGGAGCGGGCC
>NW_028186557.1:2826527-2851498 GCF_003343005.1 Rhea americana
AGGGGAGAAGCCCCCACAAAACTCTTATGGGCTGCACCGAAGCAAGGAGCCGCGCGTGGCCTAGCGCTTCCCGGTAGGCCGCGGCGCGCTAACGCGATGTCGTGTCTCCGTCTTTTCCCGTAGCGAGTCGGATGGCAACCCTAGCACGGAAGATGAATCCAGTAAGGGGCAGGAGGACTTATCTCCGCATCCGCTCTCGAGCTCGTCCGACGGAGTTACCAGCCTCAGCCTTCCCGGCCACATGGAGCCGGTGTACATGCAGCAGCTTGGAAACACTAAAATAGCCTTGAGCTCATCGGGCGTCTTGTTGAACGGAAACCTAGTGCCTGCCAGTACTTCTCCCGTCTTTCTCAATGGTAGCTCTTTCCTCCAGGGACCCAACGGCGTCATTCTCAATGGACTCAGCGTGGGGGCTTCACAGACAGTAACTTTAAATTCACCCAAAACCACTTCCAGCGTCGTGAGCAATGGGGTGTCAATCACTGACATACTGTCGTCGTCTTCAGAAGATGTTAAGGACTTCAAACTCCTTCAGGCTTCGGTCCCTAACACGGCAGCAGCTACGTTCAGCGCCAGTAACATCCCGGTCTCGTTCCCAGGATTGATACCAAGCACGGAGGTGAAAAGGGAAAGCACGCAAACTGTTGCTTCCCAAGATGGAGGCTCTGTAGTTACTTTTACTGCTCCTGTCCAAATAAACCAGTATGGCATTGTCCAGATCCCCAATTCAGGAACAAATGGCCAGCTGCTAAACGGAAGCATCGGTTTTTCTTCTCTGCAGCTGCCTCCTGTTTCTGTGGCAGCTTCACAAGGTAAAAGTTTTGTTTGTTACGCTAAAAGCTGCAAGGAAGAATTGCAACTGGGCGCGCTTTGCGTTTCAGAACTTCTAATACTTCTCCTCTGATGTACCACTGCTGTATCTCGGCCACAGCCACACACGGTACATCAAGTAATACCTCTCGCCTTGGTTTAGGTTGCCTCGCTGTGTCGTTCTCTGTAGATTATGCTCATAGGTGGACATAGGTTACATGAGATAGAGCTTATTTACTATGAGTAGAGGAGGATGTCTAGTATTTTACACTTCTTATCYCATACAGTTGTCAGATCTTTCATATTAGTCTTCACAAGTATTTATAATTTTGCATATTTTAGAAAATCAAAGTATTCCCTATTTGCCATTGAATTCTTTTAATGAGAAGGTTTATAAAAATGAAAACTGCAGCAGCTGGAAATTGTTACTGTTGTTGCTCTTGCGGTAGTTGTTTTGTTTTTCTTTCTTTTTTTTTTTAACCAACGCATTTCATAAGAATAAATTTAAAATGACTATAGACACAACAAGACCAAACAGTTATGCTCATACATTTTTTTTTCCTGTAATTATGAATGATTAAACTGACAGGAAACAATAGAAATATGCGGTTGCTTGTAGATATAAAATGCAAGGGTATTTGGATTAGACTGTCCTCAGTCCAAGGGAAATATGTCATCAGAGGTTCACATGCCAAGTATATAGGCTCCTCCCCAAATTTGCTTTAGAGTTGGTCTTAAGATATCAGGCTGAAACTTCTGACTAGTGAAGAAGAATCCTATGTAATGCAAGTCTAATTCTGGATCGTTATTTTGATGTAGGTCAGTGGTAAAGCACAACTGAACAACTTTGTTACTTATTAACCACAGTATCTTTAGTTATGAAAATGATTAAACTTGAATGAATCACTGTAGTTTCAGGAGCTATGAATACTACAATGAAAATCAAATCATGCTCGTGTTAGCTTATTTGAATTAAACGTGTATAGGGAGTTAATTATTTTTACTGTTAAAATTATATGAAGCTGTAAAAACACATTTTAAATGAGGTGCAAAATTATATGATCCTAAAATGTGACACTTACTGTCACTGGAAAATAGTGGAATAATAGTTTAGCTAGATTTAAAAGATCAAATGTTTTATTTGAATACCAGCTGTAATTACCATTTAATCCACATACCACAAGGCAAAAACTGACAGCCAGCAAAGGTGACAATAAAATTTCTGCCCATTAAGTAATATGGGAGAACGGTATTTCAAAGTCCTAAGAAACATCATAAGCTATTGGCAGGCCATTTTTCCCTTTCTTAAAAATATCACTTCCTGCTGGAGATTGATTCACAATGGAGAGAATCTGCTGCTTGAATCTGCTGCTTTGATTAATTTTTTTTAAATGTCTGAGAGACTGATAGCTGGCTGTGTATTCCAAGTGAAATGCATCACAGGCTATTTTAAGCAAGCTACAGTAAATGATACCTTATTGCCAGGTAGCTTTCAGTTGCCTTACTTTACTCTTCTAGTTTAGATATACAACTAACATCTTCCAAAAAATTACCATTGATTAAAGGAAATGAGTGAGAAGTGCTAAAATGTGATTGTTTTAATAATCATTCCTCAGCTGTAATATGCGYTTTAAATACTATTTTAAAAAAATCAGGTATCTCTAATTTTAGCCTCTTAAAAATAAAACTAAGTCCTTTTTTGAGAAAGAGAGAGGCTTAAAATGGGACTTGGTCCTGAGAAGCAACATTTTCTATGTTTAGGAATGACTAAAATGACAACTTACGTCCAATAAAACCAACTTCAGGTCTTGCCTATCCACCTATTCTTGCTCTGGTTAGCTGCAACATCATGCGAGCAGTTCCTGGGCTTTCAGCAAGGGTAGCCAGGCACCTTGTGGCTTTACACGTGCAGAGGATGTGGTTGGGTTAGGCCCTTGGAAATATATGATAAGGGAAGGTGAAAGGTATTTGAATGCTTGACTGGCTACACAGTTAAACTGGTAGAAGCCTTTGATTTTGAACTTTTCCCGGCAGGTTTACTCAGGTAGCTTTCTGCTCAGCCGTAACACATTTCGTGTAATACGTTCACAGTTTCCCATACRCAAGTTGTAGTCTGTCACTGAACTATCTTTAATAGCTTTTCATGCTTCTATTCTTAGATAGAAGTTGAGCAGTAGCAACTAGTGGAGGCCAGAGCACACTCATCTTAATCATGTGGTTAGCGACTGTTCGCCCCTTAATGAGAGAGAGTTTGAAAGATACATAATATGCCATAACCTTTCCCTTTTCTTTCTAAAAGCAGTTTTTAGCAACAGAAGCTTTTATTTCTTCATTCCTTCTTTTCTCTAGCCTGTTATAAACAACACTGTTCCGTATTGTTTGAAATATTACCATATTACTCTAAATAAAACGAGACCAAAGTGTTTTAACAAAATGCCTGTGCAACTCCTGCCAACTGTAATCTGTATTATCCTTTTTTGCTTCCATTTCTCCAGGTAATGTTTCGGTAAATCCCAGTACAACTGATGGAGGAACTTTTACAAGTGACTCTTCAACAGTGCAACAAGGAAAAGTTTTCTTCAGCCCTCTCACGCCAAGTGCAGTGGTTTATACAGTTCCCAATTCAGGTCAGGCAGTAGGATCTGTTAAGCAAGAAGGACTGGAAAGAAGCCTCGTGTTTTCCCAGTTAATGCCAGTCAGTCAGAACACACAACTAAATGTAAACATGTCTTCTGAAAATATATCCAGCGGAGGACTCCAGTCCCTGGCATCCTCATTAGTGAATGTAACTCCCTCACATAATTTTTCCCTCACACCACCAACTCTTTTAAATGCTGCAGAACTGAACTCTGGCATCTCAGAGAGTCAGCCCATGTCATCACCTGTAACCAGTACCTCTACCGTGATATCTATCAGCAACACTAACTATGCAACTCTTCAGAACTGTTCCCTCATTACCAGTCAAGATCTGTTGTCCATTTCTACAGCACAGCCTGCGCTTGGAGAAATAGTTTCTGCAACCGGAGACCGTGTCAGCCATCCATCTGCACAAGTGCACCCAGATTTTGTCAGAGAGCACAGGTTAGTTCTGCAAGCTGTACCTGATGTCAAAGAGAATTTCTTACCTAATTCTGAGAGTAAGTCAACTGGCAACTTGATGATGCTGGATACGAAATCCAAATATGTTATGAGTAACATGGTTGACACAGTCTGTGAAGAACTGGAAACAGATAAAAAAGAACTTGCCAAACTGCAGACAGTTCAGATGGATGAAGATATGCAAGACTTGTAATTTTTTTCTTGCTTTCTGTTTTAATAGATAAGTCCCCTGTTGAAGCCCTAACAAGCACCAAGTGGTTTGACTTTTTTTCTTCTTTTCTTTTTTTTTTCTTTGTCATTTGAAGAAAACAGAAGGACACTTAAATGGTCTGAATTAATGTACAGAGGAATCTCCAGCAATGGAATTAGGTTGTCACACTTGGCTTGCATGCAGTATTCTCTTTTAAGCAGATTAAAGGAGAAGGAAACACCAGGGGAAGTACCAAGCAAATGGGTACTGGTTTGTCTAACTGATGTTCCCTTGATAATTTAACTAGACTCTCCATAGCACAACACGCTCTCAACAGTAAGTATACACTCCTAATGTTAGATAGGAAACAAAAGTCTCGCTCTGGAAAGGTAGAAATGATGCAGTCATTTTTGCTGTTTACTTCTAGTCCATGGGCATTGAAAAGTTTTTTTAAGGAACTCTAGACGATACCTCACAGGCTACTTCTATGTTGTTTGAGGTTAAGAAACAAAACAAAATCACAAATGATACTGTTACTGATGTGTTTGTTTTTTGCAGCAGACTTGTATTCATACCAAAAATACTGCATCAAACATTTGCAGGTTTCTAAATGCTACAGCTAGCATTTTGTTAATGCAGCAGAAAAAGCATCATTTAAAACTCTAATTATGCAACTCAGAAACTTTCTCTCCAGTATGAATGTAAATATTGTTTCAGTTCTTATAAAGGAGACTTCTTTTTTTTTTAATTAGTACAATGGATTTTATTTATGGTTTATGTTCCCTTTCACTTTAGACACAATACATTGAAAAGGAAAACATTTTTTGGCTGTTTAATTTATTTTTATTGTTTGAGCAGGAAGTAAACATAGTTATTTCTGACAAGGTTTTACTTTTTTGTAGTTTTTCAAGCAATAGACTGTAAAAGTAAAATGTTAATCACACTGAAACTAGAAAATGAACTCCCCAAGTCACAAACCCAGGAGGTCCCTGTCTCTACCCTCTGTCTTTGTGTTCGGGGGGTTTTTTGTTTGTTTTGTTAGTAATTTGCAAATTAGTTGAACCTTTTGTGTATTTTTTACAGAATTCCATGTGCCTTTCTTCCTAGTGGCCTTATCTTTGTTACTAAAGCACAGTGGCAGGAGGAATAGAAACAGTGATTTGCAAGTATCCGTCCTCAGGGCCAAATCCCGATGCCCTGCTGTTGCAAGTAGACCAAGTGACCTCGGTGTCTCTACTTGCGTTGAGTAAGGAGAGTCGTTCTTTTGGTCGTTATGGGTGACATTTACTAGCGGTGCAGAGGGCCRAAGAGAGACCCTCGTGCACCACGTAAACCTTGCAGAAGGAGCCCGCGGAGGGACCATGGGCAAAGCAGTGGTGCCGAGGGGAAGATACTGGCTCCAGCCTCAGGCAGACGAGCCTGAAAGGCGGGATGGGCAGGCCAGGGAAGGGAGTCCCGTGTTTACACGGACCCGTTGGCCCAGCATCCCATGTGGGAGGGCTTCAGCCGCTGTTCCAGCAGGCCGGCCCCAATCCAGGAGTGCACTTAAGCATATATTTATATATCTTCCAGAATAAGCATTGYGGGGGCTGACAGTGGGAATGCAGCTGCCCGAAAGGTTTGAGGGAGCAGCCGTTTCTGTGCTGCAGCGGGGAGGGATTCCTCTGCCTTTGCCCCCTTGCACTCCCGTAGGGACAGCACAAGCAGGCAGGCTCTAGACAGGTGGAACAGAATTTACCTTTCCTCCAGAGAAATCTTTGTAGCATGGAAAAGCACATCCTTAAGCTTTAAAGTAATAATAATAATAATAATGCAGATGTATAAAAATGAGATGCTGTTAATCTTTGTGTTTTTGTTTTGTTTTTTACTCTAATGTGAATATATACAGTAACGAAAGCATGTATTCATCCTCATATGGGGCCGGTTATGAAGCCTTTGGAAGTCAATGAGAAAAGTTTTCGTAACCTTCCATGGGCACCAAATCAAGCCCAGGACAAAAATAAGATCACTCATAAAGGACAAAAAAAGGAGAGAGAGAGAGAGAGAGAGAGAGAGGAAAGAGAGTAGAGGTAGCATGTCCCAGTCTGTTCCTGTCGTAGTTATGAACTGGTTCTGTGAAAAGCCTTTAAGGAATGAAGGTTTTTTCTATGCGCCATAAGTGTGGCATGGACATCCTCGCTATTGTTTTGCACTATGTTGAATACAGCTTGTTTTTCAAGGTATTAACGTGCAACCTGAAAGCTGAGCGCTGTAGTTCATGCTGCAACCCTGGGGCTGCAGGAAAAAGTGCAGGGAAAGGGAAAGGCGGGTGTGTGAGGTTTGCACTTCGCAGCTGAAAGCAGTCACTGATGCTTGGCAAACGGAAGCAGCCCCTGAGTGACTGGCTGTCCCTACATGCACCCAAGCAAAAAAAGGTGTTTAGGGCAAGTGCTTTGAAATGAAGATTATCACAAGCAGAACGTGGAACTGTATATTCCCCTTGCACAACTTCCCCAGCATTCGGGGTGACCGAGGCAGGAGCGGGGTAGTCTAGAGTTCTCATCTCTGCTCTGGTGGTTTGTCCGAGTACTTTGCTGGGCTCCAGCGTGGGCAGTTTGTTTAGCACCTCTACTTCACCCATAAAACCAAGATGATGATAACAGTAGCTATATCTGCTTTGCATGAATTTGTTCAACTATTTGGAAAGTTAAAAGCACCCTGTAACATTGTCATATTAACAGAGAATATATGCATGGAGTGGGAGCTGTGCATGGCTCTGGAGGAGTTGTTTGGGGCTTAAAGTTTGGTCTGTAAAGCTCAGACTATATTTAGAGGGAAGCTAGTAATATTTCAGAGCGCACTCTCGGTTGTTGAAGCAATCAGATCTCATAACTGAATGACCGTGGTGTTATGCAGTACATGTTACTTTTTTTTTTCTTCCCCCTCCTGTGTGTTCATTTTGTTACTGAGGCTCTGAATTCCATGGCTTTGCAGCACAGTTGGTGTGAAAACTGTGTCTGCTGTTACGGTGGTGTGTATCTTGGAGTGTCTGGTACTTCTAATCGGAGATTTTCCATTCTTGAGTGGGAGTGGAGGATGTACATAAAAGCAGTGGTTTGGGACAAAGTAAAAATAATCTACTCTAGTCTTCCAGATATCAAGTAACTTATTATGTTTCACTCTTTCTTTCTGCCATTGAAAATAAGTGTCATTCCCTCCAGATAACATAGTTGTAACCTCATGTTTTCTGCAGGTACATATGCACAATATAAAGAGTCATTGCACGGTACAGTGTTTTTAAAATAGATATTTAAATAGTAGTTTTACTCCTACTGTAAAATAAGGGTCAGTTTTTATTATGTGGCCCTGAAGCAAGCAGGCTAACTGCTCTAAGTACACAGTACACACAGCCCCAAAAAGCATCTGGGGCYGGATCTTCAGCTGCTGTAAATAAGGCATTGCTCCACTGACTCCCAACTGAGGATTTTAGATGGTGTTTAGGGGATAGGGATGCTCATCTCCCACACATATGAATGGCAGTGAGCATCTGAGTCCCATAGACAGTCTTTATTATCATGTTCTGTTGTTTAAATGGAAGATATGTCTATCCAACATTTTTTAAAAAAGCCCTCCTTCTTTCCCTCCCCTTCTATTATGGATGAGAATAAATTATCATTTCAACTTCACATGTGTTTGTAACTTGTAAGTCCACTGGAAATCTTACAGGAAATATTGCCAAATTCTGCTACTTTTTTGGTCCCAGACTCAGTGTTGAAAAATATGCTTGAAGTTCAAGCAAATTCCTTCCAAGCATGAGCATTAAAAAAAAAAAGAAAGAAAGAAAGAAAGAAAAAAAAATTGTACTTTAATACTTTTAATTAAAGCTGCCTTTAATTCATCCAGAGTTCTGCTGAGAACCAGAAACCTACTCAATGAAGTGCTCTGTCTGGACTATTTGTAACATTATTCCTGTGGTCTTACCTAAAAGGACTTTTCAGCCGCATAAATCATCGATGTCGATTGGCCAGGTCCTCAGCTGGGATAAACTCTACCACAGTTTCGTGGGCTTTAACATCATTTCACACCAGCTGAGAATATGGTCCGTTCATTTCACTGGAGTTGAATCGGGGACGGATTTGGTCCGGTATGCTGTGGCGGTATGAACCAATTCGCAAGGCATAGTAACGATCTATCACGCTTTCCCGTTATTGCTTTACTTTGCCTGGGGATTCAGGAAGACGCATTCGGAAAGCTGTTTTCCCCAGAAGTAAAGGGGATTGAACTGAAGATGGAGCCCCCTTTAGTGTTGTTATGATCAGTCTAGGATTAATGACAATAATGCTTCTGACTTAAAATCCTGTAAAACCACCTCAAAGACAGATTTCAGCCAAATTACAGAGGGCAGAATTTGGCCCCATGTGCATAGGAATTTTTCCTGTACGTTGATTTCCAGTGCCTGTGCACTTTTAACAAGGACAGATGAACAACCGACAGGGTTCATCCCCCTAGTTTTATTACAAAATAAGTGTGTGGAACTCCCAGGGCATAAGTCATGTAGTGTTCGTGGTCAAGAAGCATCTCAAATCATAAAAAGAATAATAGTTTTTTTAACTCTGGAAACAAAGTAATGATATTTTACAAGCAAGAAGACCTGAAGTCTTCCTGTATCTCCTAGCAGTTGCTATCTTGAAGGATATTTTATACTTTACCTGTTTCATATAATTTAAAATTAGCTTCTTTTGTTTCTAAACTCAAGGAGGGGAGTGAATCTTCTGACTTCCAGGATTCACATTCAGAGGATGTTTGTTCTTTTGCTGCATGTACTGTTTGTCCAGAACTAACCAGTTATTTCTGTGATAAGGGTTTATTGTGCCTTACAACAAATATGAAATCTAAACGGAATGTATGCATTAGAGGAGGGAATAATCAGAAGTCTTTACTGCACTGTTAGATGATGCCTACCCAGAGTATATCATCAAACATATCTGTGCTTAATTACCCAACCAAAGAGATCTAAAGTATGTATGTTTGTTGTACTGTAATAGGGGTTTGTGCCTGGACAATTAAGTGTTTTATTTGTATTCTGAGATGATGTGAACTTATTTTTCTAAACACTATACTGAATAAACTTTATATTTATACACATCTTGTGCAAATAGTTCTACTTCTGTGTTATATGTGAATGCTTTAAATTTTAGGTTAGAAAAGCAACCCAAAAGAGAAATTCTGCTTTTAATGGCTCATTGTGAAGTTGATGGCAACTGTGAACACCTGTATGCACCAGAGAATTGTTCTAAAGCCAATTTAAGCTAGAATGAGGCTTTCTGTTGACTTGAATGGGTTTTCGGTGAGATTTAACTGTGCATTTAAAATACTAAATTAAAAACCATAAATCTTCTATTTTATATTGAACCTGGCTGTTAAATCTGTGTCTCCAACCAAATTTATACGATAATTAACTCGATAATATTGAAACATATTTCCAACTACTACTGAGGGGCTTGTCATTACAACTTACAGCACCTTTGGCACTGGGATACTTCCTACTTTTTTTTGGGGGGGGGAGGAGGTACATAAATCTCTATCTGTTAAAAATTTTTTTTACATTTTTCTTTTAGAAGTCGCACTTTGTATCAGGCCTAATTTGAGCAGGCTTTTGAGAACACCCCAGAACTTATGTTCCCTTCATACTGAAGGCTTTAAACACATTGCCATATTATTTTAGATCTGTTCTCCCTAAGTAAAGATTGCCTGGTTGCTAGGTACAGTTTTGGTACCAAAATGAGTGGCAGTGCGTTCGGGAAGACTCACCTGTATTTTGTGAAGTTCTTTCTCGCAGCGAACCTGTATCTGTAATAGAGTTAATATACTGCACGTGCCCCTGAGAAGACACCCTTCTGCCCCTGAACTTATGCATAGGCCATAGGAAGCAAGATGAGGTTTTGTTTGCGATTTTATTGAATAGTCAGATCTAGTTGCATATACTTGTTAAATTTTTAATCGCTCGGACATTTTCTTTCGTTATCACTTGCTCACTGTTTGTCCATCTTTCCCGTTTATCGCAGCACTGGCACAAATGTTGCTCACTCTGCGCAGCGCTGCTCATCCTGGTCCTGAGCTGCCGCGAGCCACGTCCCGAGCCCCGGAGCATCTCTCCGCCTCGGGCCTGCGGTTGAGCCATCTCGCGCTCTGCGGCTGCCGCGGTAAACGCAGCTCCCCGAGAGCAGCCCTAAGGTAGAAAGACACAACTGAATCGTCGCCCGACTCCTTTTTCTTCCCTGAAGCGGAGTGTCTGGCTCGGTCGTCCTGCCGTTTGTTATCTCGTCCCTTCGCGGTGCCTTAGTTTTGCCCGAGCAGCAAGACTGTAAGATTTTTCCGGCGYGCTGGTGCGATTGCTGAGTATCCGATCGCTCTCCGGGCAGCAGCTCCGTTCCCGCTTTGCTTGGAGCAGGGGCTAGAGCCATCCTCGCGACCCGGCTGCCTCCAAACAGCCTGGCTGCGAGCAGCTTCTTGCCTAAGTTTTAGCATGGCCCCAGCAGTAATTTCTGCCCTGGTATGTGGCCTTGGGGGCTCCAAGTTGGGGGTGCTCCCCCTAGCGAGAGGGGGTTTCTGGGCTGCGCAGCCCCCGTGCTCTTCCAGCCAAAGTGCAGGAGTCGGAGGGCTTCGGCGAAGCGGAAAGTCTTGGCGCGTGCAAATATCAAAATTCTCCCTGAGCAGCCACCCGTGCGGCGTGCAGGATGAATCACGTCCTGACGGAGCGCGTCGCTGCCGCGCCGGAGGGCCCTGCAGAACCGCTGCAGCTCACCCTAGGCGAGAAAACCGCACGGCAGCTCGCGCACGCGTGGAGAAGGGACAGCACCTCGGGGTGCTGCGCCTCCAGCCAGCTCCACTTCCCCTGGCCCCGCGGATCCTGGGGGCAGCCCAGCTGGGATAACACCTGAGCTGGTGGCAGGGAGGCTCGGTGAGACAGGCGGTTGCCCTTGATCCATCAGGGAGGCAATGTTGGAAAATGACRCTTTTTATCCTGTATTCTTCAGCCAGATTTTCCCCATTGCCAGATCAGAGGGGAATTTTCCAGCTCCAAGAGGCAGAGCATGGGGTCAAGTAAGACGAGATCTTCACATAAATGCTCTTGGCTTGGGAAGGTCTCTACTTACATGGCTTCATCCCTCAGCCGTGGTCATCTCTGGCTGCAGAAAATCTTTGGGTTGCAGTCTTAGGACAGTATATCTCAGTTAYGGGCATGAATCACACTTTTAACATAAAAATACATTTTAGAAATAAAATAATTCCCAGAAATAGGAGTTCATCTGCCAAACAATGTGTGTGTAGCTGACTCTACACTCAGAGGTGCCAGAAAGTTCAGGAATGAGACCAACAGTAAATACCAACACGCGTGTGAAAAATCTGCTGCATTAAGGCCAGATTCAATAAAAATAGCACCCAGTTTATACGCTGCAGAAGCTGGCACAAGCCTGCGAAAACAAAGGGAAAAAAGACAAAATGTTTTGAAGTTGCGCACAGTCCRGAGAAACCGAGCAGAGCTGGAGTGCAGCAACTCAGGTACAATAATCGCTGGTTTRAGGAGCTTAATTCTTCACCCTGCTGCTTCGTGGGGGGAAAGGCCCAATTCAGGATACTCTGGGCTAATCGATACGCTCTGTTGTTGCAGCTGAGGAGCTTGCTTACAGCACGCAGAAATAAAAGAAATACAAGCTGGGAGGGGAACGGAGCCCCCGGGAGAGGAAATTAGTTGCCCGCGGGCCTAGTGCAAGTCAGCGGTGGAGCTGGGCTACAAACCCAGGTCTCTGCCTCCCCCTGTTGCTTCGCCCACCGGCTCACGCTGCCTCCCGAGGAGGCAAATCCATCCGGTTTGTGTTTGTAACCCAGCGATGGCACCCAGGGATAGGACGTTTTTACAAGCAATAATAAATTAAATGTCCCTGTGAAACAAGCATCTGTCGTTGCCACGGGCTCACGAGRCTGGAAGGCGATAGAAAAGCCGTACCCGAGCCAGACCCCACGAGCATTTTTCTAACCCTTTCTTAAACAAGTCCAGTTCTTCCAACCTTGCCTCCTCATAGCCCTTGTTCTCTGCTTTCTCGAGACTTTCTCCAGTCAGACTCTGTCCTTGAAATTCGGTGCCCAAAACTAGACACCGCTCCAGCTCAGGTCCTACCGTGGGGAAGAAGTGGCTCGTGTTGCAAGCTGGGCTGCCGTCTGCGGGTGCCAGGACAGCGTGCGCCTTCTTCCCGACAGCCCGACACCTCGGAGCCAGGAACCCAGCCCGTCCCCGACCGCAGCCCGGGCGGCATTTCGGGCCTGTCTTACAGCTTTTCCCACTTTGGTGTCATCTCCGCGTTTCGTARGCATGACCTCCCCCAGCAGCCGCGCTGTTCCTGAAGATGCTGACCAGCCCTGCGCTGAGTAGAAACCCGTGTTCGATACATCCTGCTCTTTTCACCAGCGCTAATCACCGTTTGGGAATGGCTTGCTACCCATCCCGCAGTCGTTTTGCCTAGATCACATTTCCTTAGTTCTTTAAGGCACGGAACAGCATGAAAAGGCCAACTAAAGCCAAGTTGTACCGTGTCTAAGGGCTCTTCCTTACCCAAATGGCATCTCGTCATCAAGGGCAATTAGGCTGGTATGACATAATTTCAGAAACCCACTTTATACCCAGCAGAAACCGAATCCCGGCGAGTCAGTCGGTAATGATACGTTCCAGGTCACRCAGAGCTGAAATCTCCTGGCCTCAGGTCTCAGTCTTAAGCAATGTTCTGATTTCCCAACTTTTGCAGTTTATGAGCTTTGCAGGAGTTAGTATCTGGCTAGAGAGGGGAAGTAGAGGGAGTTTTATGGCCACAGCTTCCTCCTAGATTTTATTTTTAAGTTCCTGTTTAAAAAAACAAAAATCATATTGGAGGTGCTGAAGTCTCTAAACCAGAATACACATAAATACTGTTATTTAACGGTTGTCTGTCGAACAGTTTACTTCAAAGCTAATGTTGTGTTTTGGAGGCCAGCCTCATGCTTTCTGAACCTCAGGGCCTTGATAACACTGTGTGCAAGAAGACACTTCAAGAGAATAAACCAGGTTATCTCCAAGGGACCTTTTTAGAAAGAAAACAAAAAGCTAAAGATACAGCTAAAAAGCTGGT
Organism: Rhea americana; assembly: GCF_003343005.1. Taxonomy (NCBI): domain Eukaryota; kingdom Metazoa; phylum Chordata; class Aves; order Rheiformes; family Rheidae; genus Rhea; species Rhea americana. Next base: position 2,839,767 of record NW_028186557.1, read on the forward strand.
CTGCAGATTCATGTGAATGTTTGTCAAAGCAGTTGTTGGACACCCTAATTTCCATAGGCTTTAAATAAGACTTTAGGATATTTTGCAGGACTATTATGGTCTAACTAGTTAATGTCCCGGTTGGTTTTTCTCTACAACTCAAGGTGAGGGAATGTTTCACTGGCTTAAAACCAAGTCACAAAAAGCAGCAAACAAATGCTCTCCTTGGAAGCAGCGCTTCGAAGAGCAGCTCTGTTTTTCGGGGCTAAAGCCAGTCCGCAGTCAGATCCCTCCATAAATCAGGCAGAATTTCCAGAGCGTCCGGCAGCTCCCGCCAAGGCTGGCGACACAAGCGGCCTCGCGCCAGCTTGTCCGAGGCTCTGATTCAGCGACGTACCCGGATGTGCACCTGCACGCAAACCTGSGTCCCAAACGCGGCCCCGCGGCCACCCAAGCTGGGCTTCGCACTCCCCCAAGGCCCTTCTAAGCCAGCCGCGGCGAGTCCTTGCAGGCGCCTGGCCGCGGGGCGCCCGCTGGGCGATGCGCAGCTGTGACCGTGACACCAGCGAAAGAGCTGAGACAGCGGGAGATAGGGCAGAAATTAGGGGGAAAAAAATAAAAAAATAAAAAATAAAAAAAGCTGAGCGCCACTGTCTTTTACCCAGAGAAACACGAGCAAATGGCTCCCAGTTGTGAGCGCCAAATGGGAACGCACTGAGTTACCGCTGACGGTGCAGATAAAACTAACCTCAAGGTTTGTGGGAAAGGAGGCGGAGGAATAGAGACAGAAATAGTCATCATATGCCTTGTGTTAGCTCCCGGCTTAAACCCTGGCCCTGGAAAACGCTGAAGCATTTCTTCTCCTAGGTAGAGGCTTAGCAACAAATTAAATTGACTTTGGGATTTTTATTTGCTGTAACATAACACAGCGCTGCAAGAAGAAAAATCACTGAGCCGCTCAGCTCGCCGGGTTTTAAAGCTTTGGCCTAAAACAATAATTTGAACATGTCTGAAAGGGTAACGAYGTTTTTCCTCTGGCTCTGCCTGTAACGGGGGTTGAAATGTTCCAAACAGCTGTAGTTTTGCAAAACAAGAGGGAGCAAGGAGGCAAAGACAGATTATCCCTTATTTTCAGAGGCTGCCTCGGAGGCTGCCCGAACTGTGAACATCTCCCAATATTAGCTGACATTAACCACTGGGAACCACAGCTGTGGTTCCCAAACATCTGATTTCCAGTCTCCTTACCTATAAAATGGAATTACCGGCACTTCTGTCTCATTAGGATAGGCAGGGCTGCAGCTCACCGGGACGCTGTGACCCCACCTCAATATGCGGGTAGATCCTACCGGTGGAACAGATCCATTAGTTAGTACGTATTTAGGACACCATGAAACTCGCTCTTTACGTGGACAAGTTCTCAGAACTGCATTGGAAAACATAACCCACATCCAGAGCACAGAGAGACCCTTCTGCAACCACTGCCAATGCCCCCAGCGCGCTGTTCCTGCCCGCGTCCCGTCTTCTCACCCCAGCGCCAGCAAGGACCGCGAGCAGGGAGAGGAAATAACGCCATCTTTCCTCCTTTAGGACACCTTTTCCTCCCCAGTTCCATAATRTTTCCCCAGCTCTGCTCCCCTCCAGGCCATACGGAGAAGGGAAACGCATCTACGAGCCTTTCATCTTCCCGTCTCGCTTCCCCCCTCACTTTAGCTAAGTTGGTACATTGGTACGGACATTGGTACCCATGCCACGGAGCTGCCCCGACTCTCCTTAGCAGCCATTTCCACCAGCAAACAGATCTCGCTCCTAGATCGCTGCCTGGAAAGTTTGCATGGTATGTGGCTTCGTTTTCTTTTCCGTAATATGAAATCCAATCTGAAATGCACAGATTAGTTTACTAATCTGTGTAAATCCTATTAATAGCCCTTACACGGCCGCACTCCCATTCACGTTCCAACAAATCTGGTTAGACGGCGTTGGTCTTCCCTCCTCTCCTGCACGATCTTCACACCYGGTTGTGGGCTCGTCTTCCCGCAACGGCTGGCCCTGGCCGTGAAGGGAAACGTTGGCTTTACCACCCGGCCGTCTCTCCTGTGTTTCTCATTTCCCATGACTCAACGTGTTTTARACCAACGCATCAGGGCTGTAAATCACCGCCGAGCCACTGAAGAAGCTACAGAGAGCGTACGAGCTCTGCCCTGTTTTATAATAAACCTTCCGCTGGTTGGAGTGACAACATTTACTCTCCCCGCAGCAGACTCCGGTGGTGTCCCACCTCCCTGTCACAGCCGGTGGGGTCAACGCGGAGCAGAGCGGGCGCTCGCATGACCGGCTCCAACCTCCCGGCGGCTCCGTGCGTTGGTCGGACGAGCCCCCTCGGCGCCGTAGGGAGGCACCACGCCGCAGCCCCCCGGGGACACCGGCCCTCAGCGGGGGCCACCCGAGATCAGCGCACTCAGGAAACTCTCCCCAAATTCTGCTTTACAGGGGGCTCCTTATCCCTTACCTGCGGCCAAGCCCGCCTACGAAGCAGCCCTTTGGTTTCATACCTCTAATCTCCATCTGAAGGCAAATGTTGGGAGATATTAAAATGCTGCAGAGCGGGGGAAAAAAAAGAAAAGACAAAGAAAAARGAATTTTTAGAGTGAGCCAACCACRCAAATACAACACACGRCCAGACAGTCGGGAGCCCTGSTGGCAGCRCAGAGCCGARAGGCATCAGGCAAAGCACCCCCAGCCACACCGGCGACCCTCCGCCCCRAGCGAACGCAGGAGAAAAAATAAAAAAATTAAAAATTATACGTTTTACGTACAGAGTAATGGCCTACTCTGAACCAGCTAGCGGTTTCGGTACCGCGGCAGGCCTTTGCTCCAGGGGGGTACTCTTTCCAAGGGGCAGGTAGGGGCAGTCACCCAGTGCCTGGGCAGGAGCCTGTTTCAGGAGGCGCCTCCATGTGTCACGGTCGCAAAACTCGCTTCGAAACGAAGTTGCGTGAAGAATCGAAAATCAGCTGCCGTGCGAAGGTTCCCGAGTCCTGCACGCTGGTGAYGCCCCAGCCTGCCCTCGCACGGGAGTCATAGGGGTGCCAGCAGCTACYGTGACCACGCTGCCATTAAAACACGCGAATGCTTTGGATGGGAAAGCGTGCAAAAAAAATCCCCAAGCCCCAGATCRTTCGTGCCATCCTCTTGCTAACCCGAACAGCTTTAGCAGGGTCTCACCTATTCCATTTAGGAACAAAGATACTATCCCAGCCGTGGCTCAAGGAGCGTGACAGCGGGACGAAAGTGGGTTCGCAGTGGACTCACGGGGGTCATGGCAAGGCAACCTGCACAAATCCAGAGTTGAGGCTTCCCTCGCTGTGAGAAGAGCTGCAGAAAAGGGGAAGGGAGAAAGACGGGGTGGCAGATTGATACCGCTGTCTAACCCACTGCAGGCCCAAGGGACGTTGAACTAAAGGGAACTGAAACTCAGTGGGGCTGCAATTCAGTGCAACRGGAACACCTACGTGCAACCAGTCTCCAGGGTCCGTTGCCACCACCTATCATGGAGTCCGAGAAGTCTGTGCATAGAAAGAGTGGACGTACATATACATATATATACATCTAATGCATRTGTAAAACCTGAGCTGGGAAGAACTTGACAATACTGTTCAGTGTTTTCCTCAGCTCCAAGACAGGATCAGATGCATGTTGGTRTTTTCTGACAGATGTTTGTCTAGACCTGTTTTTAAAAGCGAGTCTCCCACCTCCCCAGGCAATTTAGTCCAAAGCTTCCTTTTCTTCTTCACTTTTATACATGCACGCACGCACACACGCACACGTATATAGATTTATCTCCGAGAGTGAGCTGAGCTGTCTCTGATAACTTGCACATCAAAAGGCTTCTTAACTCGTTTCTCATGATAGGATCTTCGTTGTGAAGGATGCACGAGCCCCAAGGATCCCAGCTTGACCGGAGATTACAGCCTGAGCTTGGGGCAGGCGTGGCGGATGGGCCAAAGAGGGCCAAACAGCAAAGGAAGGGGAAACTCATTCCTTTCCCCATTCCCCGCTCCCGTCGTCCGTAAGCAACACCGAGGACCGGGTGATGAACGAGCCGCGGCATCGGGAGCAGGCGGAGACCGCGCGGAGAGCAGCCCCGCTGCCGGGCGCCCCGCGTATCCGTTACCTCCGCTTGGGGACTGACGACGCACCAAACGCCTCGCTGCCCCGGGGCCTCGCAAAGCCCGMCGGCTTTTTCAGCTGAAAGCCCTGATGCAGGAAGGCGACCGGGAATTAATTATTTAATGCGACTCTCATTGGTAGAAAGCTTCTACCCCTCCTGCACATCAGCTACYGTTACACATATGTTGCTTTTTTCAGACTACAGCAGAAAATTATGGCTGGATCCAGTTCCCGCCTGCGGTGAACTCTGCTTGCGCTGGCGGACTTGCGCTCGCGTAACCTGGGGCGCGATTCGGCCACACGTTTCGGAAACGGTGTTTGCGGCAAAAACCATGGGCGGCTCTCCAAAGCTCCATTTCTAAAAAATAAGGCATGAAGGCGCTTCGTAGCTCCACTCCTAACCACCCTCATTTTAGTTTCTTTAAGAGCTCAAGGCCCTTTGTATTTAAAAATAAAGTTTGCAAAATAAGGGTCTGCAGAAGGACTTATGGGGGCAGGAGCTTACCCTGCCAGATGTTATATAGGGGGAAATATTACTTTTTCCCTGCAGCGACCATCTCTGAATTATTTTGGATGAAGCCATGAAAGGATTCTGCTGAAATTCAGCACAGTGAATTGCTCCAGGAATTAATTTAACTTAATGCATTGAGTGTTTCCAAGCACAAACTCCATCGGTTTTGCTCTTTTCATCCCTTCAGATGAAAGAAATACGCCTGTACAGATGTGCTTATCTAAGATCCAGTGGCACGAGACCCGAAATGGCCCAGCAAGATTCAGGAAAGAGAAGCTTTAATAACCGTGGAAGCAGGACTCTTCTRAAAGTCTATGAAATTATAGACCCAGGTCTGAGGAGTGTAAACTTATCCGTCTGGGTTGATCTGCTGATAGACAGACAACTCATTTTCTTCTGGAAAGCGGTGTTATATGTTGTTTGGAAAAACAAAGAGTCGTAACAGACAGGTTAATGATGGGAAGACAAATATATGTGTATGTATATATATATATAAAATGGTAGCAGAGTCATTCTTTAAAGAGAAGGCGGTGTGAGAGTACTCACTCAAATTAAGTGATTCCCYGCGGATCCAGCAGAAAACGGACCGCGCGTCCCTCCAGGGCGGACGGAGCGGGGCTGGGGCACACGGACACGGCGGCGGCCCCCGAGCCGGAGCGGGGCTGCCCTGCGGCCCCCGCACCGTGGCCAGCCACCACGCGACCTCAGCGCCGCTCTGCCAAGCACCGACAGCGTCGCCACTGAGAGGGGACAGGTCCCATGCTTGCCGCTGCCGGGGGCCCAGCGCCCCGAGAGGGCGACAGGCGCGGGAACCTGGCCCGTTCCCGGCCAGCGACACCCGGGCCGCGGCTCGTTTGGGGAACGGGTCGAGCGTTTTGCATCGGCCGGGCTTGGGGACGGGTATTCGTGTCTCGGTGCGGTGACAAGGGAAGCGGGCTGCCGGGAGAGGGGCGAAGGGGGAAATGCAAAGGATTGTTGCAACTTTTCTGCTGCGTTTGGCAAAAATATATATATATATATTACAGTGCGCTGCAGGGAAAAAAAMCACCCCTTTTAGGCTCAAATCAATTTATAGCCAGGCCACGTGCACAYGTGTGGGTAGGTGCTCATGCGTGGTGGTGTGCACATGCTGTGGGTGCTCGTGGGTGGGCAGCTGTGCATATGGGGTGTGCGTGCACAGGATTACACCTGTTGGTAGTTTTTTTGCACACGTGGGTAGGTGGATGTGCACCCGTYGGTGTCGATGCACACGTGGGTATGTGCACCGTGGTGTGCACGTGCACACGTGGGTGGGTGCGTGCACACGGGGGTGGTTGCACACAGGGGTGTTTGTGTCACGTGGATGGATGCAGACACGTAGGTGCGGGTGTGCACGGGCACGTGCTTGTGCCCACGGGGTGGGTGCGCGCACCCTGGCGGGGCGCGCGCACGCGTGGGTGTGCTCGTGCGCGCTGCTGCTGGGCGGCGTGCACACGCGGGTACGCGCACACGCGAGCGGGCGCGCTGCCGCCCTCCCCCCCCCCTCGACGGGCACAGCCCCGCTCGGCGCCCCCCTGCTCGAGCCTGGCCGGCGGCGCCGCGGCGGCAGCGCGCAGCTTCCGCGGGCTCCCGCGGCGGGAGGCGGCGTCCGCGTGTGCGCAGCGGCCCCCGCGGGTGGGCGGGCGGCTCCACGGAAGAGACAGGTTTGCTCTTGTTTCCTTTCGTTGCAAATGTCTCCCTGGTGGCCCACGCACGCGCGCACCCACGCCCACGCGCGGCAGTGTTCCCGCCCCCCCGAGCCGCGACACACCTCGCGGRAGAAGGGGCTCGAAGCCTCGCTATCTTTGTGCCGGGCTTTAGTTTTTGCATCGCCTCCCCGCGCGCAGAAATGAAGCCCTCCGTTCCCAGCGCTCCCCCGGCGGAGTCGGGCCGCGGCGAGCCGGGTCAGACGCCGCAGGCGGCACACGTGCCGCGGGCGGGCTGCCCCGGCGCCGCGGTGAGGGGCGCACGGAGCTGCCCCTCGGGGCAGCTGCGCTGGGCGGCTCTCGCCGGGGCGGGGCGGCTTGTGCTCTCCGCCGTCGGCGGCCGATCTCGCGGCGGCCCGGTCTGGCTGCAGCAGTCTGCAGCCTAATTCGAGACGCATTATCTTATTAAAAAAAAAAGAAAAAAGAAAAGAAAAATAAAGAAAGAAAAGAGAGGGGAAAAAAAAAGAAAAGAAAAAGGCCATGGCAAGAAGTTGCAATTATCGTTGTCTCGGGTTACGGCCAATTCCATTTATGCTGGGAAACGGGAGGCGAACACGGCCGCGAAAGCGCGGGGCGGCTCGCTCGTACCGGGCGGGCGCGGCTCGGCGCTGAGCTGGCGGCGGGGGCCCGGCTGCCTCGGCATCGGCGCCGGGGGCCGAGGGTGCAGGGGGGCTGCCCGGCTGCCTCCGGACCCCTGCTACGCACGGCCGCACTCGCACGGCCGCGCTGCGGCAGAGGCAGCCCCGGCTGGAGGGAAACGCAGGCGGCCGTGCAGAAAAGGAGTTAAAACCCCGCCGTTGATCCTTTGATTTAGGAAACTGCTCATCCAATTCAACTCCAGATTATTCAGGGGCAGGCTGACTCTCTCTCCCTTTCTTTCTCCCCACAGCAGCCCAAACATCTTGAAGTAATCAGCAGCTGAGAACGGAGACGTCCCCCTGGCATCTCAGGTTAAAGAAGGAGGTCCAGGAAAATGTGGTAGAGCCATTACACGAAACCTGAGCTGCATTCATCAGAGACTCCAATTGCCATCGCATTAGGATTGATTAGAGACCAGCAGTACCGTAATGACCCGGAAAGAGGGGCATACGGGGATTATTAATATCAGACTTCTTAAAAAAAATCAAGGGAAAAAGAAGGAGAGAGAAGCGGGAGGGGGAGAAGGAAAAGATCTGCAGTAGCAGGACTGCTGCCTGTATACAAACTTACCTACGGAGCACAGGCACCGGTGAGCCGCGCAAAGGATAATATGATTCCTGTAAAAGAAAAAGCAGATAAACGTGAAAAAAAAAAAAAAAAAAAAAAACCCACTTTGGAAAACCCTCGGATTGCCCGCTCAGATGCACGGAGCACAACGAAATCGCCGAGCGCTGCGACCGCCCTGCGCGGAGCCGGAGCCGGGTCCGCGGCGGCTCCGGGAGCGTCGCGGGGCTCCCGGCCGCGGCCCCGGTGCCCGTGCCGGTGCTGGGCGAAGGAAGCTGCTCCCCGCGACAGCAAGGACAAGTTAACGCGGCTCCAAGAGGAGCGGGGGAGACCGAGGTGGCTCGTCTCCTTCTCAGTTCTCTGCGCCAAAACAAATCAGCCCCTCCTGGTCTCGGTTTAAATGTAGCTCACTGGATAATTAACTCCATCTTTCCAGCCCTGCTTTAACTGTTTATTTAGTGTCACCCCGTATTACCATCACTAGCACTTTCCTCTGAACAGGAGGAGCTGGCGGGTTTCACCTCCCGAAAGGAAATTCTTCGTAGCTTAAAAGAATCAGCATCCAGGAGGTACATTAGCAAGCAGGAAGGGGGGGGGGCGGGCAAAAGCGGGGGAAAATAAGGGTGCAGGGGACAGGGACATGTCGGCCCTCGGCCAGCTCGGAGCGAAAAAGCCAAGGCGTGATCCCCTCTCATCCTTCGAGAAATGTCGCGGTGAGTGTGCGAAGAAAAGGCCCTTTGTGCCCAGGGCATCGCCTCCGCCAGCGCGGCTGGGGGCACCTCKCCGGGGCCGCATCCTGCCGCGGGCCCGCGTCCCCGCTCCGGAGCGGTGCCCGGGGCCAGGCGCCCCGCCGGGGTGTCCCCAAGGCGGGCGGCCGCGGCGAGCGGGCCCCGCCGCCGCCAGCTCTGTTTTTACAGGTGTCGGGAGAGCAATTTACTCACAAGTAATTAAAGGTTGCACCGCTTTGCCGGCACGTCGGGCCAAAGGCTCCTGCAAGACAAGAGCGGGGCATATGGAGAGGGGCTTGTCCTTCCTCATTAAAACATATAATAATAAATGGAGAAGAGAGGGGGAGAAAGCAAATACAAATCCTTTATTGTTTCGGAAGAAGCCCGGGAAGCTGGCTGTCTCCTGCGCCTCGCGCCCGGCGGGGAGGGCAGCGCGGATCCGGTGTCACGTTGCAGATTCTCACTAAAGATAACGAAATGTGATCTATTTTTCAGAACAGCAAGTGGATGGGAAAGGAGCCCTCYACAACACAAACCTCATTGACTAATGGGCCGGTTTTGTGTTTCGCCTTCGAAAGGCTCGGAAATCGGCAGCGTTGTGTTACCGCCCGGCCGGCTCCGGAGCGGCCGCCTCACCGCCGCGCGGGGACGGGGCTCCGCACCGGCGCTCCCGGCGTTGTTTGGTCGCGCTGTCTGTTTCCCCAGACCCTCACATTTGGGGGGAAAAAAAAGGAAAAAAAAATCCATTCGGGTCGGGAAGAGCTTTATTTCACAAGTCAAGATGGGGGTGGCAGTTCTGTCCTGGGTTTGGTTTTGTTTTGTCTAGTTTTGTTCCGTTTTGTTTTGTTCCTCTTCTCTTCCCCGGTGAAACGGAGGGAAGACGCGCGGATGTGGCGTTAGAGCCGCGCTCCTTTCCGCGCCGCGCTCGGTATTCCCGGATCGAATAAATAAATGAATACGCGAATGCGCGCACGGATAGAGCTGAGCCGCGCCCGGCCCCGCGGCGCTGCGGGGGGCGCCGTGCGGGTCCGCGGGGCGCAGCGCGGAGGCACCGCGCCCGCGCAGCCCCATCGCCGGAGCTGTGTGCGGCCAGGCCCCGGCGCGGCATCACCCACCTCCGACAGCCTTTATTATTATTGTTATTGCCGTTATTATTATTATTATTATTATTATTATTATTATTATTATTAGAGGGTGGGAAAAAAGCCTCTGGCGATTTTCCGCGGAGGGAGCTGCAAAATATAGTGTTTTGCTCGGCCTCGCAAACTGCGCCCAGCGGCAGGCAAGGAGGAGAGGCGAGGCTGGGATGCTGCTCGGTCCCTTCCGAAAAATAACCGGCTGGGAGGAGAGCGGAGGCAGCGCCACGCTATTTTGTTACTTAGTTATTTGCATTAACCTTTTTTTTCCTTCTTCTTGTTTTTGCTTCCTTTAAAAAAAAAACTGCTAGGAACTATTTCTGTGTGATTTTAAAGGGCTAAATGGGTTCGCGTGGTTTGTAAATTCATGCCGATTTACCTCTTTTWGTGGTTTAAAGTGAAAGGTTTCCATTTTAGGAAAACCAATCTCGGCCAATAATTAACATTCATAATGACCGTTTCTCATAAGCAGGATTTAACTACCAGATAGACCCCAGCGAGTGAACCACGGTTGCTCCCCTCCTTGCGTGGATTTTGATGACATGGAAGAATAAAGCACCACTCCGAAATAGCGCACAAGTCTGGGCTAAACCCTCGTTCTCATCCATGTCAGCTCCACCGCTGGCCGCATGAGGACAATTTGCTTATTCCGAACAATAGCAATGTTTATTTTGGTCGACCTTTTAAAGAAAAAAAAACAAAAACAAAAAAAGAAAAACAAAAAACAAAAAACAAACAAAAAAAAAAAAAAAAGAGGAGAGAGAGAGGCATGGGGAATAGAAACCGGTCTCGTTAAAAAGGCAAGGATATAAAGGCTTTACATTTCTTTCTTCCTCATCCTGAAGGTATAAACCCTCAGGTCTGTACTTTTCCCGAACTGACCATCTCATTAGGAATAAATAAATAAATAAATAAATGAAAGAAAAGGAAGGGGGGAGCCACCTCCCAGGCTCGCATGTGGACATGGCACTTCTCCTCCAGGAAGCGACCGCGGGAGGTTGCAAGCCCATGCGCTGTAATTCTGCGCACTTGCTCCAGACTTTAGGGTATTAGTTGATTTTCGAGCCGGGTTTAAGGCTCCGTTCCGGTCCCCACACAGCTGCCTTGTCAATAAGGATCTGTTCCAAGCAGACATTCCTTCTGGGAGGACATTGCAGCTCTTTAAGACTTCATCTGAAACATCATAAGTACTAAAATAAAATGGCAAGGGAAAATTACCAGACACATGGTCATGGGATATAGAAGTGCCCCGACTCCAGTTTGCATAGTAAAGTCGCTGTACAGACTGTGTGACAGTGGCTTATTTTAAACAGCTCCGAGACACGGAATATAAGGGAAAAATAACAATCGAGGCGTACAAAAATATCGAGACCGGCCTTCTCCCTTGTACTGCGAGCTGGAGGGGCTCCGTGGCCCCGCTCTGCCCTTCGCTGCTCTTTGGCKTCTCGCAGCTCCAGAGGAAAATCGGGATTTGGCGGAGCGGGCGGGGGCTGCCGGCCCGGAGCGGGCAGGGGCGGCGGGCACGGGCCGCGGAGCCCTTCTCCGCCTCGGCCACGGAGCTGCTGCTCTTAACTTGAAGCATTTCAAGTCAAACAAATCAAAATGTATTTAGTGAAGACAAACAGGTTTTAAAGAGCCCTGAGATTGTTATTAGCACCCGCTAAGTGAACTCGTTCTTTAATCAAAAGCGTTCTGAAGTGTGCTTAAAATACTGGCTGCTACTTATCTAATCAAAGATAAATAGTCATAAAGACACCCTCTTCCACCGTTCCCTTGCCCTTATCTCGGCGCATTGTCCTCATCTCCCAGCCCGCCCGGCTGCTGACAACAGATTATCTTTGCTTCGGGAGCCTAATTGTTTTCTAATTTTTTTAAATAATTGCTTCTGAGCGAGGTGTGCAAATGAGGATTAGGGTAATTAAAGCGCCGCCGGTCCGTGCAGTTTTGCTACCCGGCGCACGCACGGTTTCCTCGGGGCCGCTGCCTAGCCGCGGAAGCGCCGCGGAAGCTCCGCGCTGCGCCGCGGGGCCGCACCGCGCCTCCGCGCAGCTGCCCAGCGCGCTGCGCCCGCTCCCCGCCAAGCCGATATTTATTCATCCCCGACGTGAAGGTGATTAAATACGGGCTCGCATCGAGTGGGCCGACCCGAGGGGGACGGGGAGAGGGCGTGGGGCGGGGGGGCTGGCGGATTGCGCAAAGCAGAGAGCAGGAAAGAAAGGAAGAAGTTGGCCAGAAGTTGGGTTTTTTGTTATTTTTTGTTTCTTTGTTTTTTTTTGTTTGTTTT
>NW_028186557.1:2851908-2853384 GCF_003343005.1 Rhea americana
GGTGCCTCTCGCCGCCGCCGCCGCCTTCCCCGCCGCCCGTGGCCGTGGCCGTGCCCGGCGCGGAGCCCTGGCCATGTCGATGCTGCCTTCCTTCGGCTTCACGCAGGAGCAGGTCGCCTGCGTCTGCGAAGTGCTGCAGCAAGGGGGGAACCTGGAGAGGCTGGGCCGGTTCCTCTGGTCGCTGCCGGCCTGCGACCACCTGCACAAGAACGAGAGCGTCCTCAAGGCCAAGGCCGTGGTGGCTTTCCACCGGGGCAACTTCCGCGAGCTCTACAAGATCCTGGAGAGCCACCAGTTCTCGGCGCACAACCACCCCAAGCTGCAGCAGCTCTGGCTCAAGGCGCACTACATCGAGGCGGAGAAGCTGCGGGGGCGACCCCTAGGGGCGGTGGGCAAGTACCGGGTGCGCCGCAAGTTCCCGCTGCCCCGCTCCATCTGGGACGGCGAGGAGACCAGCTACTGCTTCAAGGAGAAGAGCCGCAGCGTCCTCCGCGAGTGGTACGCGCACAACCCCTACCCGTCGCCCCGCGAGAAGCGGGAGCTGGCGGAAGCCACCGGCCTCACCACCACGCAGGTCAGCAACTGGTTCAAAAACCGGAGGCAGCGGGACCGAGCGGCGGAGGCGAAGGAAAGGTACTAGCTGCCCCCCCCCATCCCCTCCGCCGGCTTTCCTCCGCGGCCTTGCTCGGCTGCGCGCTGCGCTGCGCCCGCCGGGCAGCGCCGGGCCGGGGCGCGCAGCGAGCCGCGCAGACACCTCGCTCCCTCCAAGTCGCTTGGGTTTTTTTTTTCTTTTGTTTGTTTGTTTTGTTTTGGCCTTGTTTTTGTTTCTTTTTTCCTGCCGCGGGTAACTGCGTGTCGTCCTCCCCACCACCACTACCCCGCAAACGTGCTGCCCGTAGGGGAGCCGCGGCGCGGGCACCGCGGTTTTTTTTCCGCGCGCGGGGCTGGGTGAGGAGGGGGAGAAGCGAGCACCCAGCTCGGCGGCCCGGGCCCACCTGCCCGGCGGCAGCGAGCCCCTCACCGGCCTCTCCCGGCCGCGCCGCCGCCGCCGCCTTTGTCCGCGGCCTTCCGCTCCGCGGGCCCCGAGGGAGCCCCCCGGGCCGGGCTGCTGCGGCTCCCCGCGGCGCAGGACGGGGAGAAGCGGCCCGGCCCGGCCCGCTGCCGCCGCTCCGCGGGAGCCGGGCCCCGGCGGCCGGAGGGGACGGGGTTTGTGTCCCGCCGGAGGTCTTTCGGAGAAAACTTTTTCCGAGCCTCTCCAAGAGCTGAGTGCGTTCCCAGGGCGTTTCTGGGCCTCGGAGCCGTGCCGTAAGTTTTAATTAAATTAGAGAAACAGGAAAAAAAAAATTGTAACCCCTCCACCGCCACTCCCAACCTTTCCTCCTCACCTAAACTAACAGGCGCTTGGGTTTACATGATGCGGCGCAGCTGTCTAAATAGGAGGCCAAGAACGGCAGCTGCGGAGACGATCCGTTATTA
>NW_028186557.1:2853667-2863770 GCF_003343005.1 Rhea americana
GCCCCGGGCGCCTCCCGCCGCCGGCCGCGCTAACGGCCCCGCTGTGTTTGTGCCTCGCGCAGGGAGAACACGGAAAACAACAACGCGGCCACCAACAAGCCGAACCAGCTCTCGCCCCTGGACGGGAGCAAACCCCTCATGTCCAGCTCCGAGGAAGAGTTTTCGCCGCCGCAGAGCCCGGACCAGAACTCGGTGCTGCTCCTGCAGGGCAGCCTCGGCCACGCCAGGAGCTCCGGCTACGGCCTGGGCGGCCTGGCCGCCTCGCAGACCGCGCACAGCCTCCAAGGGCACCAGCTCCAGGACTCGCTGCTGGGACCCCTCACGTCCAGCCTGGTGGATCTGGGCTCCTAGAGGGCGGCGGCGGCGGCGGCCCGCGCCGCGCGAGAGGAGCCTTACCTCGGGGATAGAGACCCTCGGTTGTACATAGCGGACAGCACACGGTTTTACAGCTTGCCCGGTGATTCTTAACGGGGCTCTCGGCTCTTTTCACACGACCCCGCATCGGCTCCTGGGCCGCTCCCTCCCCACCCCAGCGTCTCCCACTATCACCATTATTATTTTTTTTTCCACGTAGCCAAACGCAGAGAGCAGCAGAAACCCTCTTCCCTTCGAGTTCAAACGAGCTGCTCCCAGCGGGAATTACCGAAAAAAAAATTAAAATAAAAAAATAAATAAACCCAGCTGGATCCGATTCCACCCGAATAAAATCCAGCCCCGCGGGCGAGGGGCAGGGACGGGCAGGGCGCATCGCTGCCCGGCCACCGGGGCCCCGCAGGGCCGGCGCGGAGCTGGACGGAGGCAGAGGGCCGAAGCCGCTGTGCAGAGCCCTGTGTTGTAGCGGGAGGAGGGAGGGGAAGTTACGTTTACATTTTTCATATTTAGAATATCAGAAAGATTTCGATGTAGTTTAAATTAAAGGCAAAAAAAAAGCAATGAAAAAGCTGCAGTATTAGAGTTTAAACAAGTGCCTATGTCTTAACGTGGACGTGCGAGGCGGTTAGCTAGAGAGCTCCCGTGAGCGAACGCCCCTCAGGCTGCTTTCTTTTTCGGTGGTGAATTGCATCGATGTGGCTAAAAATTAGGAGTTTAATAATAATAAAAGTTGCCGGCCGTTTCCTTCTAAACGAGTATTTCTTAGACTGCCCCGCCAGCTCCATGTTGATGTTGCCTTCTCCTGTCTGTCCCTGCTCGCCACCTTCCTAGTTTGGCTTGCAAAGAGTCTGCGGACGAAGCTGTCTGTCTTGAGTATTTGTTACCGGAAATAGCATGTGCTTTCAGGTTTATTTTCTATTGTACCTAAACAGTCTAAATTAAACAACGCTGATGGCAGAACATCGCGGCTGCACTTTTCTTTGCAGGGATGAGCCCCGTGCCCCCGCCGCCCGCCAGCCTGGAYGTGCCCCGGGCCGGGCCCCGGGTTTCCCGACGGGGTCCCCCGTGCGAGTGGGACAGGTCGTTTGCTTTGCAGCCTAGGGAGGAGGAAGGGCGGAGGGGCAAGGCGGGGGCCCGCGGCAGCGGCTCCGCGGGGCCGAGCGGGCGGCAGCGGCCGGCGGCGGAGAGCGGCCCGCCCCGTCGGGGCCACTGCCCGCGGCGGGGCCTTTCCTGGCCCGGGCGCTAACGATGCCGATCTCCYGTGTTAGCGTTTTGCATCATTAAGCTCGGGTTTATTTAAGTCGCCGCCGTGTTTGTTCTCGGGGTCTTGGGCCATGGAGAAATGTCACCCTCTGCAGGAGGGTCTTCCCAGGCCGCAGCGCTCCGCACGCCTCTCCTCCGCTCCGCATGCCTCTCCCCCGCTCCCCGAGCGGGCAGGAAGCCCTCGGGACGCGGCGGCGGATCCGACCCCGCTGCGGCTGGAGCAGCCCCCGCGGCCTCCCCCGCTGCGGCCTGCGGGGCAGCCGGGGGCCCGGTGCTTTGGCCGCGCGGGTTATGTCGCCGCACTATTCCCCCGCCTTGCTTCGGTCTAGCATCGGCCGCCCCGTCGGGGCCCCCAGCCGAGCGCCCCCGCTGCAGCCCGGGCCCTTTCCCGGCCCAAAGCGCGACGAAACGAGGGCGGCTTTTCCGGGGAGCCGCCGCCGAGCGGCTCTGCGCCCCGAGGACGGATAAACTCCAGCTCCTGCTTTTCGCTTTCCAAGCCGCGGTCTCGGCGGAGAGAAATAACAAATATTGCCCGGGGGCTCCAGCTCCGCGCGGCGGAAAATCAGAGCGGGCACTCGCGAACCAGCGGCTGTTTTCAAAACAAACAGCGGCCAAGGCGCTTCCTGCGCGCAGGCTCGACTTGCAGGGGGGCTGGGGGTCAAACCCTCCCCCGCAGCGCAGACCTCCGGGCCGGGGCTGCTGCAGGGCCCGGAGCGCTGCCGCCGCCGTCCGGGATCGCTGCCCACCCCAGGAGCCAGCACTGCTCCGACGGGGCGAGGGATGTGGTTGCAATTAGGGCTGAGCGTCGCCGGGGGTGGGGGGTGATGGAGGATGCTGGGGAAACCCCTGGGAATAAATTCTCCGCCCTGCGAGGAGGAGAGGGGCCCGGCAGGAGCGGGGAGGCCCTGGGGCTGAGCCACCCGCAGGTTGCCCAGCTCTCGTCGGGGCAGGTTGGACCTCGCAGCGAGCTTCTCCCGGGAAAGTCAGCCCGAGGAGGGGGCTAGGGGCTGTTTCTCACCTTGCTCCTCTCCGTGTTTCCAGCGGCAGGAAGGAGTTAATGCCATCTCTCTCCCTGCTCACCCCCCAGGACAGATTTCACACTGTGTTCAGGTCAGCCAAAAAGGAGAGGAAATGGAGAACAGCAGAATGATTAATTCTACCTGCTTTTCCCATGAGTGATCACCTGCTTTCGGGGTCATGAATAGCAGGTAGCTCTCTCCGTCTCCAGCTCTGAGAGGCTCATTTGTTTGGTGACAGCTGAGTGACAAGACCTGAAATCCGAGCCCTCAACTTTGCCTGATGTGTGGATAAAACCCTGGATGTTCCCTCAAACATTTCAGGAAATGAAAGTTGTAACGCGATCCCTTGTGCGCCCACATCTCCCCCAGCAACACACAAAAGCTCAAAGGAACCTTCTCGGATTAAATTCAGCCTGGAGAGGATGGAAGGAAAATGGAGAGCAGGCTGAGAAAGCTGGAACTGGCAGGCTTTTCTTCAGCACTTATTGGAAATGTCTGTCCAAAGCAGGGATTTAGAAAGGTCACCTCTACCGTAAGCTCCTCTTCCTCCAGCAGATCAAACCRGCAGTCCTCTCCCCCCTCACCTATCCCCATGCAAAAAGCGTTGGGGGCAGCCCGCAGGGGGGTCACGCTTAGCTCCCCCAGCAGGAAATTCGGCGTACAAAAACAAATGCCAAATGGGAAAACATCTCCGCCACCCCGGCTCCCTCCTCATTTCATTTCCTGGGTCATGTTTATGGAGCRCTGGCCCGGGCCAGCACTCGCCCGCTCTGCCGGGGCCCAGCCGGGCCTCTCCGTCCCTACAGGCCCCCGGCGCTGGCCGGCCCCGCTCCCAGCCCCGCGACCCTGTGCCACGTGCTGGCAAATCCACCGGAGGGGCCCGCAATGAAGAGCGGATGCGCGCTTAGCTGAGGGATTTAAAAGCAGCATTTTCAGGCCCGGCTACTTAAAGTTCACATATCCATATCGGAAATGCTAGCTTTGAGCCTGGAGCACTGGTGTCTTCAGGAGACCTGTGCACTCTATGTTGTAAACCAGGCTTGAGCATATCATTTTGGATTTTTTTTTTTTGAAATTTGTATTACCTACTGAGCACACAATCTTGAAAATTTTGGCATTGCATTATTTAATAATTGCTTAACTATTACTGGAATTCTTAACACTCCGCAGAGCTGCAGAGAAGCCCTAGCACATGCACCATGTACCTCACCTCGGCGCTTGTCCCCTGCTCCTGTTTTTCTCCAGTGAGCAGACAGCAGCAGGCAGGCAATGCCCGGGAACGCATGTAAAACCTCGCTGTTTGYCTGCCCAGGTGCTTTTTTTACTGCCCGTGATTCTGCATCCATGGATGGGCTAACTGCAGGGTGACGCTGTTGGCAGTGGGAGCCTGTATCTCTGCCTCCAGCRGGTTCTTATGCCACCGCCAGCTCTCCCATGCCGGGAAATGAAGTGGTTCTTCAACCTACCCCCTGTGCAGAGCTGCTGTTAACAGCGGCAGACGGGGTAAAGGTGCAGCTGGCACAACCCTGGCAGTAGAAATCCGTCTTCAAAGGTGTATTTTGCTATCCCTCCTGGGGCTGAAACCATCAGGTTTTCCTAGGGCATGAGGTGCTAYGCGAGGAGAGCAGGAGGGGCAGAGGCTGCGTCTAAGGGCGCTTTGGTTCAGCGTCAAATGTCCACAGTAGCCTGAGCCGCYGTCATCTTTCCCAACTGGATGTGGACACAGCTTTAAATATAGATGCTGACCTCGGATGGAGGAGAACGTGGTTTAGTCTTCGAGGAGAGGAAGCGACCGAGCTCCCCAGAGCCTAGACGTTTATCAGCTTTTACGCCAGCAGCAGCCAGATGCTCTTGGGTCCGGTTGGACCAAAGGTGCGAGGCTGAACCCCGGCCCAGCCCCGGCCACCCCGGCTTCCCTCGTGGCCAGCCTGGCCACCTGCCTCGCCCCCAGGCGCAGGAACGTTCCCTCTTGCTCCTTGGGCTCCAGCACTTGCTCCCACCTCCCCAGATTTTAAATTGAGGTTGAAGTTTCTCCAAAGCATGTAATCCCAATCCTAATAATAAGGTTAAAGAGAGAGATTTAACTCAATTACAACTTCCTGTTTGCACGTGGCCAGAGCTTCCTGAAAATGCCTCCGTRAGCAGAGACACTCTTTTCCATTGCTGGGTTAGTTTTTCATGTACAGCCTATTTCTKTAGGGCGCTGGGTGCATAGGTTGCTCCATATGGTGCTTTGCCTGCTCACGGTGGATTTGAGCTATGGTAGAAAAGGCATGGAAAATCCTCACAACTGATTCTCAGGGTGGAAAAAAACAAGGAAAACCACATCTTTTCCACTTAAGGGTAGAAGGCTTTTCAGATCGTAGAGTTTGTACTGGCCCTGTTTCCCAGTAGGGGAAACTGAGACCGAGGCAGATGGAAGACCTGGTGAAGGCGGGAGCAAGGGCAGATGGCAAGGCGGCGGGCTGGTGCGCTGTGAGCCCACACCGCCTMCCGRTATAGTCCCCATAATAAGTGACAGYGGCTTATTACTACRTAGTAAAATATTCCTAATAATACAACACAAAACCAATYGAACAGAAGACAATGCGAAACGAAGCTTGTGGCTAACACTCCCTGAAGAAATTGTGTTTTTCTTTGGAATTGGGCGGGGGGGAGCAAATTAGAAACAATTGAAAATGAAGTTACATCTGCAAGCCATCAGCATGTTTCTCTTGAACTATTCCGGCCGCCTGCCTTCCCTCCGCCGCTCCRACTGCCCGATGTCCAAAACTCCAGTGTCTCGGAAAGGAGCTGCTGCGGCGGAGGAGAGCCAGCACGGCAGCAGCTTCTGCGTCCTCGGGGACGGACACGGTGACGACTGTCCCGTGTCTGGTACAGCCTGGGGCTGGGTGCCAGCCCAAGAGGTGCCCGTGTAGACCCAGGGGTGATCTTGCTGCAGAACCAGGGCCAACAGACCGGCAAGGCTTTGGCACTTSGTGCGTTCAACACAAGAGCCCCATCATACTGGGATGAATTGGGGGGTTGTTTAGGGCCTGGGACATCCCCTCCTCCCACCCCCCTCRGTCTGCTCCACACCGCCCTGGGCCTTCAGCAGCTCTCGGGTGCAGCCTGGGTGAAGCCGCGTCATCGTTTGGTACCACCAGGGCAGCTCAGGCTGCGACACATAACACTGCCGCCCCCGCGAGAGGAGGGAGAAGCTGAGATTCGAGCCGGGAGGAATCTCCGTGGGCAGAAGAGCAGCTCAAGCCAACATCCCCAAGGGTCCTGAAGGTGCYGGACGGGGAGGCACTCACAGAGCTYRGATTATTTCTTGGAGYGAGGAGTGCAGGCAAGAGGCTTGGGGTGCTGCCGTGGAAGCAGGGGCTCCGCGTCGCRCCCGGGAGCAACGGTACCTGCCCACGCGGACCGGCRCAGTCGCTGCAGCGGGCTGGCCTCGAGGTCTGGGCCGTACCAACCATATCTATTACCTCCATGCGTGGGAGCTGCTTCCGTGGCCTCCGGGGTGAAGGGTAGCTTGGATGCGGTTCAAGGAGCCCCAGGATGGCCTAGGGCAGGAGGAGAGATGTGGGCTGCTCGCTTGGAGTCCCTCACCCCTATTCTGCCTCTGGCCTCCCAACAGTGTCCTCCCTGCATCCTGACCCACCAGATTAATCCATCTCTTGATTGGTTAATCAACAGTCAACCATCCCCACTACCCCGCTCTGGCTTRCACCCATGCACCCAGTCACAGCCTAAATCAAGCCCAAATGGGAGGCATATGTTTTRGTAGGGAGCAAAGCCTGGGATGAAACCCTGACAACTTTCCAGGAGACGTGCTGATTTAGCAGAGTTCCTCTGGCTCCKCGACACTCAGGACATCCAACTAGCTGGTCACCCTTCTGGCTTATTGATCTGTGAGGTTTGGACATCTAGGCAGGAGAAGCGGAAGAGACCCAAATGCATCGGTACGAGGGAGACTTGTTCAAACTCCTTAAACCAGGAGGGAAGGAGACGAAATGAGACCTAGAAGCTGAAAGCTGCAAATAGGACMTAGACATGAATTATTCCTGTAGTGAAGGTAATTAAACACCCATGAAGGCCGGCATGCACCAGATGGCTCCGATGTCACTGTAGCTTTTTAAGCCAATACTAAGTGTTTTCCAAAAGATGGGCTGCAACTTTCACGGTGACTTCTGTGCACTTCCCAGGGCCCGAGCACGGAGGTGGCCRCAGGGGCCTGCTCAAACCCTGCTCCAGCCCCGAGGACCGGGGCATTTGGCCTCCCACCTTCCTTGCTCAGGGTGCCTCTCCGTCCTCCCGCCGCTCTCGGAGCCGCAGCCATGTGCCACCGCCGGCCCCCGCGGAAACTGCGCGTCCTGCCCACGCGACCGGAGACGAGGTGCCCACGCRGCCGGCGGTTTGCAGAGAGGAGCTGGCGGGAGCAGGGCGGGGGAAGCGGCCCGGAGGGGCGCGCGGCGGGAGACGCGGCGGCGCTGGCGGCGGCGGCAGCTCCGGAGGAAGCCCCGCGAGCAGCCGGACCGCAGCGGCGCCTGCGGCGCAGCGATGCCCGAGGAAGGCCGGGCTGCTCCAACGATGAAAGCCGAGGGGACGGTCGCCGGGAGAAGCCGAAACCCRCTGCGGGGCAGGGCCGGGGGGGAAAGCAAATAAATCCGGCGAGCGGAGGCAGTGCGCGCTTCAGCAGCCCTGCCCGAAAGCCCCGTATCTCTGCGCACGATCTCGCCTGATAAGATTGTTCTCCGCCGAAAATCAAAACCGCGGGGATTCCAGGGAGCTAAAGCGGAGCCAGGTTGTCCGCCCGAAAGCTGGGGCGCTTTCATGTGCGAAAATAATGGCCCTTGGCCGGTTTCCTTGAAAAGCAGTGGGCTGCCCCGACGCCTGCTCCGCGGGCCGACGCTCTCCCGGTGCCAGGGGACGCGGCGAGGGGACACGGCTGCCGCCCCTCTTCTTTAGGGACTTCCGAGACCTGCAACTGGCTGCTGCCGTGCAAGAGCCCCGCGCGCTCCTGGGTCATGGAGACGCTCTTAAAAGCTGGTTAGCAAGTGCAAACCAGAGGCTGCTTTTAAAACTGCGGAGAGTCGACCACGTACGGTTAATGTCTACCCAAAATAGAAGACAGAAAGCATAAATATATCCCAGACGTATGTGCRTCCCGACGAATGCACCTGGTAGAGCGTTCATTCGAACAACCCATCTGATTGCAGTCGTTTCCACGAGCAAGATTTGCAGGGTYAGACCCACGCTTGTGGTTGTAGAGTAGCCACAAGGTTTCGATACCTCCTGCTGCTCGGAGAAGCACGTCGCTGGGCCAGTGCCTCAGTGCTTGCCTCATCGGGTTCCCTCTGCTCTGAATACCAGGCCAGGCTTTCTTCCAACACAAAACCTGGCTGCAAAGAACTGTTTTTTGGGGAAAATAGCACCAGGGAGCTGTTTGGATGTGTCAGCAGCGGAACAGGCCTCCTCCGAGATGGTGGCCTGGGTCCTCTGCTCCACAGCGGGGACGGGATGGCCAATGCCTGCCTGAAACAACACTCGCATTTGTAGCACCAAGCCCTGAACGCCTGTGAGCATTAAATGCTRCTGAGATAACATCCAGCCTTGAAACGTCCGATGGGATGTTGCCCACATAAAGGGATGCAGAGAGCGCAGAGTCAGGAAACCCCAGTGAAAAGCTCAGCTGGGACCGTGGTGGCCCAGATGGGTTGGGCTGGACAAGTGGTGGGGTCACCTGAGCAGATCAGCTCTACTAAAAAATACCGAACACGAGTCACTGCGCCTCCTGCTCCCTCATGTTCTCTAAAGCAATCCTGGGGAGGAAATCCATGCAAAAATGTTTTTGCAGGTGGGATATAGCCCCTTTCGTCTAGCAGAGACACAAAGTTCCCCCAGCATCCACAGGCCTGTTGACTGCTGAGTGGAGAAAGCTGGATGCATTTGTGTGCGTGTACACCACACACACACACACACACACACACACACACACACACACACACACGTTATTTGGGTGACAGTCATGAGTAACCATGTCTGCTAGCTCTGCCCAGGGCCCATGTACCTTGCAGTGGCCTGCCTTCACCAGGGTGGATGTTTCTGGCGAAGCCCATGTGAAATGAAAATGCTTACAATTTTCTGAAATTCCTTAATCCTGCTTATTTTCTCCCTTTCCCCAAGAGATCAGAAGCCACAGTGGTCTCCTTGAGCCCACCCACTAATTGCAGGACATGAGCTCAAGCAGCTGCAAGTCAGAAACAGGATCAYGGGACCAAACACAACTAACCAGCACAGCTCGCGTTTGGGACCGGTCCGGTCGCAGCTGACCGCCTGAACGCAGCTCTGGAATAGCTTGGCAGGGACTTGCCAGCCAAATCAAAGAACGACAGAGGGAAAAGCTCCTTTTTGCCTTCGTCCTGCAGCAATCCTCGCTTCCCACAGGCGACCAACCGGCTACTGCCCGAGAGCAGCACATCCCAGTCCTGCTGGTCTGTCTCCCACTGGGATGCTCCAGTCGGACTCTSTCTTCCCTGTTTGGATTCTAGTTTTCTCAACACTTGACTGAATTATCTCTGAAATTTGCTTGAAAAGGCCAAGGCCTTCGGCGACGTTGGGGAGGAGGGGGGTTTCAGCAGCAGGCTGGCATTCAGCAGAAAATCCTCTCCCCAGAGGATGCAGAGCCCTGAGGAAGCCAGGCTAAAAAAAAAAAAAAAAAAAAAAAAAAAAAAAAAAAGGCTAAATTCACAGGGCTGTTATATGATGGGAACTGAGGTTATGATTTATCTCTCACTATATTCTTAGCAGACACAGCTGGAAATATTGGTAGCCAGATCCTTGCATGAATTAGTATAGCTAACAGAAGTCCCCCCTYCCCGCCCCGTGTTCGGATTCACAGATTTACACCAACTCACATTCCTTCCCAAAACTGCCCCGATTTGTGCCTGCTGGTGGTTGCGCTCTCGCTGCCTGGGCTGCCTCGATTTCCTGCACTGCTCTTCTCACCCTGCTTTCTGCATTTGCGCCCACCGGGCACGTTCAACCTCTCGCACCGGCTCGTCCCGCCGCAGCTGGCCCCGCGTGAGCGTGAGTGTGAGCGTGAGTGTGAGTGTGAGTGTGCGAAAGCGGCTCCGTGGGAGGACCGCAGTGGCGGCGGGGCCGCCGCAGGCGCCCGTAGCCGGGGCTGCAGTGCCACCTGCTGTCACCGCTGCCCTTCGCCGGGGCACCCCGCAGCCCGGCTCCTGGGGGTCCCCCCGCCCCGGCCTGGGCTCCGAGGCCGCGCTCAGGGTGCTGCGGAGCAGCGCAGAACTGCCCACGGGAGATGGTGCGTGTTCAGTCCGCTCCCCCGGGTCGCCCGTCGTCACCGGGTCACCGTCGTCGCCATTAACCTTGCAGCTCGGTGGGTAGTGGCTTCGCCCTGCAGAAAAGCCTAAAGGAAAAACATCATTTCCTGCACGGATG
>NW_028186557.1:2863818-2885594 GCF_003343005.1 Rhea americana
AAAAAAAAAAAAAAAAAAAAAGGCGGGGGTGATTTTAGCTACTGAAAATTAGGTAGCAAAAGTGGGCTGCTGTGGTCCCCGCCGGGCTGGTGTCTCTGCTCAACCAGCCCGGTATTGCCACCATGCCAAAACAGCACGCAGCTCGCTTTGCCAGCATGTGGCCTCCTTGTATTCTCCTTCACACCGATACCTTCTATTTTTATTGTCTGATTTCTCCTGTCTTTAGAGCTCACCATTGCTTTCAATCAGGAACCCTGGTGAGATCCGGCAGCAGGGAAGCAGAGGTCCAGCCCAGCAGAGCTCCTCTTGGAGGCAAGAGGTGGCTGAAGCGTCSTCTCCTCTTTCAGAGGAGCCAGCGTAACCAGCACGTTCACGTTCTCCCTGCAGCCCCCAGGAGATGCCACCATCCTGACACCTTGGAGACCCACCATAGGTGCTCTTTGGCTGAGGACGCTGCTTAAGGGTTTTGATTTTCCAGGGGTTTCATCTCTTGCAGCATATAAATGCCAGTGGGAGCAAACGGGCTTTTGCAGAGCCCCGTGGCCCTGGGACGATTCCCAGGATAACTGAGATTTGCCTCCAGCCAGGACATCACGGTTTCGGGGCAGAGGAGGAGCAGAAGGGCGCGAGAGCCCCATGGGGCCGAGCCGGGGCCGCCGGGAGACGCCGGCTCTGCCCGGGGGGCTGAGCCTTGAGGGCGCCACGTGGCTCGCTGGGCCCCTGAAATATCCCCGTCCCTCCGTCCYGATGTTGTTCTTTCACTTTATTTTTAGTTCCGCTGCTCCCGTTAGCTCGTTTCTGTTTGTTTTCGGTTCATATTATTCCTGGCTTAGYCCAGTGTTTTGGTTTCCCTCCTCAGACCTCGCCCGGATGTTTATTCTCCCTGCTCGTTTCTCTGCTTTCCCGAGGTGCCTCCCGGTCTGTAGCTGGGCAGAGGTCTGGGGCTGGCCTGGGCACCAGCCCTCGCCCAGCTGGGCTGACACCAGGAGATGGAGCTGGCCCTAGGAAGGAGAAGATCTGGGCTTTGCAGCCTGTTTTTCAGCCTGCTGCCTTTCCTACGTGGACATTTCAGCGCTTGCCGGGGCTCCGCACAGCCCTCTCCCCAGTCTTTGCAGCTGGGATGCAGCATGGTTYCCTTATATCCCTATATTCCTGCGGGTCCATTTGACTCGTGCCTTGGGATGTCCTGCAAACCAGGCTTTGCCGCTCCGCACTTCCACCTGCTAAAACCTGGGAAACGYGCCTCACTCCAGGACAGACAGACATGCTCAAGGCATGCTTCCCTCCCTCCAGGCTTCCTGCTCTCCCACCACGCCTGGCGCTCCACTGGCCCTGCGGAGACCTTCGGCACATTTTCCCTGTCCCACTCCTTTGGAAATGGAGCTGTTTCTCTCCAGCTTTTCTCCAGGGCTCTGGTTAAGACACATCCCCGCAGAGCGGACGGGAAGAGCCGCCGCACGGTTTCAAGAGCGCGGACCCGATCAAGGGCATCCCCGTACCCAGCTGACCCCCGTACCCAGCTGACCCTTTTGCATCAGAATATTATTCTTTCGGGACAGCAAAATTCAGTTTACCCAACACCCAAAACCGTCAGCATCCGGAAAGCAAGACAAAAAAAGCACTTCAGATCACCAAAAAGCAGCAAAACTTAGCGTTTTTGAGCCGGTTTGATGCCAGCGCCCAGCTGCTTGTGGGTCTTCTTGCAAGCTGCAGCCCGGGCGCCGCGAGCGTCGATCCTCCGCGGGTGCTGGGMTGCTGCGGCCGGCTCCCGGGCACGCAGGTCAGCGAGGGAGCYGGGCGGTGAGGGACCGTCACCCCAGCACCAGAGGAAATGTGAACGCTTCACTTCGTGGGTGCTAAATCACGTCCCTGGAAAGCGTGGAGAGAAATCTGAGATTTCTGAGTGCGTGTTTTTTTTTCAAAATTTTTCATTGCACAAGCAAGACTGATGTTTTCTTGCTTACTCACTGCTTGGCATGAAAGCGAATACTGAAAAATTCCAGGAAAAATTGCATTCATGTGCCAACAGGGAGAAACGTGGGTCATTTGTGATTGGAGCCTCTGCAAAATGAAGTTAAGTTATATATTGGTGCTACCTCAGCTGTGGCTCCAAAAAAGAAAGGAATACTTGGATCCCTCACCGGTAAGGACGCTGCTGACGAGCATGGAATACGGTTTGTGGAAGGGACGTTGCTGCATTACGCCATGCGTGCAGCTCCCCCGCCCAGCCCGCTCCAAACAGCACGATCCATGGGAACCTCAAACAAATCCATGATTTCTGCTGCCCTGGGCTGCCCACGGCGTAGCACAGACAGGGCCCAGCTCCCGCTCGGAGCAGGTTGCTCCTGCGCAAACCCCTTCTCCGAACAAACTGCGCAGGTGCTGGCGGTGGCCACGGCGGATCCGTGTGCTCTGCACCAATTTCCAGCCTGGAGAATTTAAAGAGCCTAGGGAAAAATCAGCTCTGTTTGCTAGGTGCTCTGCAGATACCGAGCAGGAATTTGTCCCTGCTCCAGAGCATCTGCAGAGACAACACAGGAAAGCTCTGGGAGCGGTGCGGGGGGCACGAGGGTTTCCTGAGCCATCCCTGGTGTGGAGCCGATTCCCGAAGCCTTCGTTCTCCTTTCCCCWGGGAGGTGGCTCGGGAACACGGACGGGGCAGGAGCAGGGTGGCGGGTGGCTCGTGCGCTGTCACGAYGGAGGAAGAGCCCTGCGGGTGCTGCAGGAGGAGCTGGGCCCCTGCGGAGGCAGYGGCTGGCTCTCCGGCCAGGGTTTCCCAGGAGGACACCGACGTTATCCCTTCCCAGGGGTCGCAGCCAGCACGGTAACGCCGTGGGCATCTGCGTTCCTGCATTTCTCGGGCAGCCCTCCTGCCCTGGAGGATCTGCCTGGCGAGCTCCCCKCTGCCAGTACTGCCAGCTGCAGCAGCACTTGCTCGCTGCAAAGAAATGATTTTAATTACTGGGGATTTTGGGAAGCCAAACTTGCCCTCTGATACTTCCAGGATGGAGTTTGTGCTTCTGACTTTTCATCGAGGCAGGGAGACGCCCAGGTGGTTTCGGTGAGGCCAGTGCCAGCACAAGGACACGATGCCTGTACAGATGTGCCGGGGGGGTGACACAGGGTGTCCCTTAATGCAGTGTCCAAGCAAGGACAGCCCTGCAGCGCCTGTCGTCACTGCTGGCCCATACTTGCTCCTACATTGTTCCCTTCCCGCTGCCCTGCTGAGGATGGATGGTCTGCAGACTGGGGTGGACTGGGACCAACTGGGGCAGCATCACTCAGGGCTCCACTTAATTCCACCCTTGGGGGATAGTTACACTCTTTGGAGCCAGTCACCCCCTCTCGGCACCTACAGAGGGGACGACTGCTCTTGTATTGCTGCTCCAGGAACGAGGCGGGTGGGAGAAAACATAATTCCCCATATCTCTGACAAAGCCGTCTTTGACRGATGAGCTCTGACCTACTTTGCTGTTGAGCCAGATGTTTAAATTCATGAAGGCAGACACATTTCCATCAGGCTCGAGAAGGAACGTTACATTACCGCCCGTCTRCACCGTCTCTTGGGCACAGGAGCTGGATTTCCTACAAAAATATAGTTTGTGGTTCAGTCCAAAGGTTTTTAAAGGGAAAGAAAACATGAGAACATGCTATACCTTTTAAAATGCTATCCTATTGGCACAGGACAGGGGAGTTCAGTGATAATGTTGACAACAAGCTATAAGCTTGAGAGGAAGAGGCAGTTAGATATAGGAACACACACCAAAAAAAAGAAATCATTTTGTATTTACCTTCTTATTTATTTCCAAATTTTGAAGATGCTTATTCATAGGCCATTCTCTCCAGGTTAAAGATAACCTTAAGATGCTTGCATTGGGTATGAAAGGAGAAGATGCATATATAAGTCGAAAAATGTAAGAGCTGCATGTCAGCAGGGTATACGGGCTTATGCCAAGATATTCTAAAAGATTTAAGACATCGATTGTACAAGTTTTGTAAACTGGGGGATGTGTGACACTATGTGGTGGTTGGGAAAAGCTCTGCCTGTCTTTCAGAGAAATGGCATTCAGCAATGCACCTGCCTGGCAGCCTAGCCAAAATATTTCTGTGTTGGAGACACCAAGGCACGAGCTTGGCTAACCAGTGGAGTAGGGGAACAGCCTGTTGCTCCAGCCTACTGGAGAAGACATTTCCAGTGCATCCAAGCACCCGTCATTACACCTGACTCCCTGAGTAGTTCATGTTTCTAAACCAAAGAGTGTTTAGATGTAAAACGTAGGAACAGCCCTGGAATAAGGATGGGCTCACAGGTTGCCCAGTTCTGGGTAAGTGCCCTAGGCTATAAGGCCATGCTTCTTCTTGCTTGCTGGCCTGATGATTCTTGACTTAGCCGTTGTCCAGGCCCAASAGGAGGGCAGAGGTTCCCCTCCTACGCTCAAGTGATTCCAGTGTCCTCCAGGACCTTGTGGCCTGGTGTCAAAGATGCTCTCATGGGAGAAATGCATCTAAAGCTATTAAGATTACTACAGGTACAAGTACCAGCAATTCCCCTTCCCTGGGTGATCTTTCACAATCAGAAAACAYCAACAACTGCATTTTATGAGGACACTGGTCCTGTCCATATATTAAAAYGCTTTGGGCATGCCTGCTGATCTGGGTCCTGTAGGTGAGTTACCCGATTACCTTTCTCCCATGGGACAGGACTTGGACTGCAGGTCATTGCTGAGCTGCTCAGATCAGGCCATGTGGATTTGCACAGAAGTGCAAATATGTAGGATTTTCTGCTCCAAAAGAGCAGAAAGACAAGTTCTGGCCTCGCTGAGGTTAAGTGGCTGCTGAATATAAAAGGGTTTSTGTTGCAGGTTTGGGTTGAAACGCTTAAGGTTTATTCAAGGTTTACTCCAGGTCACTCAGTCCTTTTGAGAGCAGCTGATCTTCTCGCCGTACGGCTTGCAACAAGAGGAACAAAGCGTACAAGCAACAGAAGCCAGAACACTTATGTGCCTGACAGCTGATCTATTTTTTCCCGAGTGTATCTGTTGATCTAAYACAAGCCTCACAATCCTCACCTTGCTGCTTTCCACCACGGCTACGATAACGCAGCCAACTGCAGCCTCCAGCAGATCAGTCTGCACTYCACTCGCACCACCACTAGGCTGGGATAACCCTCTTCTTTCCAACGCAACTTTTCTGTGCCTGATTGAGCCTAAATGGGATCAGCTGCATCTAACCCCTTCTCATTTTCCCCTCGTCCATCAGCATTCCTGCCTGCTCTGCTCCTAGGGTGGCACCGGCACCAGCAGCATGGTGAGATTTCCACAAGGTGGCATCAAAAGACCTGGGCTCTCCTTGGGAGAGCTCTTTCCGCGCAGGATTTAGGACTCTCCTCCGATGATTTTAGTATTAGCTGCAGCCCAGGTCTTGTCTGGGGAGAGGAAAGGCTCCATGGCCATGTTTTTTGTCAGCCCACAGAGAACATAGGGATGTGTGTGTGCCGGGGTGACTGCTGTTACCGAAAAGGTTGAGAGGAARCCACCCCGTGTCTTGTCCTCAGTCCAAGGAATCTAGGTAGATGTAGACTTGCCCTTTCACAGGGCAGAAAAAACAGAGAGGAACCTTGTGACTCTGACACCAGAGACTGGGGACAAAGAACAAAACCTTTTTGGCCCAAGAGGCCTAACTTGTTGTATGCTAGCACTGCCCCATATTTCCATTCTGCAGGCTAGGAGATGAGAYGTCCTAGCCCTTCCCTGCAAACATAGTCCCCAGGATTTCCCTCAATCTGATAGCACTCTAGCAGGAGCAAAGGTCCGAAACACCACCACTGTCCACAGGCGTAAGCACAGAGATGCTACCCTGCATCGTGTGCACGGCTGCTAGTGGTCCTGGCAAGGTGTTTGCTGGCTGTCGGCGGTGTTCGCCGGAGCTGCCCAGGCTGCGCTCTGTGCCCCTGCTAAGCCAAGCTTTGCAGGCCCCAAACTCAGCCCCAGAAAGCTTCACAGCTGGGCTGAGTTAGCACTGAATTGGTGATGGTTTCGGCACCAAGCTGAGAAGTGTTGCAAAAGGATGGGATAAGACACCCAGGTAAGCATATTTTTGAGGTGTGGGTGAAAAGAAAYGATGGCTTTGTGGTCTGCCGAGGGTTTGGACTGTTGTGGTGAGAGGCAAACCCCAGCATGACTGTGGAGCAATTGCAGCTCCTGCTGCAACTGCAAGTCAAGCCAAAAAAAAAGGACAAAAAGACAAGTCTGTGATCTTATGCRTTCCGGTGAAGGGGAAGAGGGAAATCTGTGAGAGCCTGCGTCCATCTGCAAATATTCAAGGAACGGGGYAAAAGAAAATGATCAAGTGGCCGCAGAGCTGCAGCGGGCTCTAGCCAGGTGTAATGAAGCAGGATTTCACCGTGGCAATGCGAAGTGTTGGGCTGAGCAGCCCCGCGCTGGCTGCGGGCGCTTACACGGCCCTTCCTTTCGGCGAGGAACTAAACGCCTGGTAAAATACGGGTTAAAAACGGGGAGGGGGGGAAGGCAGCGAGGGGACCCGCCGCTGGCCGGGCTCGCCGAGGTGCCTCCCGGGCTCTGCACACGGGGGAGCTCTTGCTCCGCGTCAGGGCCGCGGAGCCGGCGCGGAGCCGGCGCGGAGCCGGCGCGGAGCCGGCGCGGAGCCGGCGCGGAGCCGGCGCTGCCGGGCGAGGTGGGGAAGGCGAGAGCAGAGCCCTGCCCAGAGCTCTGGTTCAGAGATACCTGAACCAAATATAACATAGGGGATATAATAATAATATAATTATATATAGGAGGCTGTAATAACAATAACATGAGATTTGGGGRTTTAAGACACTTCCATTTTTAATCTGTCACAGCAGCTCCGTTTTCAGAGGGGCCGTGCACGCGTCCTCCCGAAGGCCAGCTTCTCGAGGCTCTGCAGTGGCAGCCCGCCGCTGCTCCGTCTCCACGTCCCGCTGCCCTTGCCGCGGCCACCAGCACCGCGACGTGCGCTTTCGGCTCCTCGCTCACGTGTCGCGCTTTCCCCGAGCCCGCGTGGCCTGGCCTTTGCTTCTCGCTGCCCCGCTCAGCAGTCTAGCTTGTCCACTGTGCAGGCCCATCGAGGAGGCTGAGGAATCAACCTCACCTTGAAATAGCCCCATCCAAAGCCTCTCTGAGCAGCCGGCTTTGTCAAGCAGAGATAAAACTGCCTTGCTGTAAGCTTTTATTTCCAAACCTTTAACGTTAGCGTTACCAGATAAACTTTTCTCTTTCTTTCCAAGCTAAGGAGAAATGCAATATCCATCCCATGCTGACTGCATCGCTGCCCTTCACCTGCATGGCGATTTTCACTGCAGAGGGTCGCTGCAGCTCTGGAGCTGCGGTATTCCCTCGCGGAGCCTGTGCCAGTGGCGTGCATCGGTACCTGCCCCTTTCCTCACGTTCATGGACTGGCTGCCCCGGGGAGCCAGCGGGGTGCAAGACCATGCTTACATGCTTTCCTGGCTTGGGGCTTGTAATTATTAATAATYGTTAATCTCTGCCT
Source organism: Rhea americana (assembly GCF_003343005.1). Classification (NCBI taxonomy): domain Eukaryota; kingdom Metazoa; phylum Chordata; class Aves; order Rheiformes; family Rheidae; genus Rhea; species Rhea americana. The sequence goes on from NW_028186557.1 coordinate 2,871,346, forward strand.
CAAACAAGCCAGCTTGTAGACTGCATCTTGTTTAAGCTATTTAAGCTATTGTTTTGTTTGCTCCAATGGTCCATGGCCCAGCGTTTTAGCACAAATGGTCTACGAGTTATCAGCTGCATGTTGTTAATGTTGTATGGCAATGCCCACCAAGAAAGAAGCAACGGAAATCTACTGCTCTTCAAAGAAAAGCCTCACGTAACCCCTGACCAGATCCAAGCATTTCCAGCCTGCAGCCCAGCATATGAATATTGCAGATATAACATATCTTTGTATGGTATTTGTTAAATATTTAAGATCAGAAAAGAGATTTTAGCCTAAATGGCTGCTTGAAGTTGCAGCATCAGAGACTTGCCAAATTATTGCTGAGAAACATAGATGAACATAGACTTGCTTCTGGATCCAGACTTCATCCCATCAGACAAACTTTCCTGTCCTCTCTCTGACCAGCTTTCTGGCCAACACTCTCCCCTTCATTTTTGCTGTGAAAGCTGGGCAGGTGCTGGCCCAGGTCCCACGGCGGCCCGGACACTCTCCTTTCCAGCATGCCCATGGGCTGCGCTGCTCCATGGGGCTCAGCAGGAGAGTGACTTGGATGCTTCTGGCTCCTCGGCACGCTGTGCTTGTGGAGGCAACGGTGGCCCGGTGTGGTGGCATTGGCAGCCTCGCTCCGTCTCCTGCTGTAGTTTCAGGTGCTAGCGTGTCTGCCAACACCTAGGGGGTTTTCACACACGCTTGGGAGCGGGAAAGAAAATAAATCCTCTCTGGCAATGTCATATGTTTTTGTCTTTCTCATCAACAAGCTTCGGGAAAATCCCACCCAGCACCCAGGCCTTGGCGCTGAGATTGCGGCTGGGCTCTTGGTTGCTCCGCTCTGGGAGACTGGAGGAAGGGCAAAGGCAACTCAAGCCACCTCTGCAGCCCTGTGACCTGGGGAAGGGTTGAACCTGGCTTCACTTGGYCCTCAGGCTCACTCCAGCTTGGCCACAGCCCCTCGGAGCAGCAGGGAAGAAGGGAAACCTCCATGGCACGGTGCCTTCCTGGCATTCGGAAGTGGAGTGTTTTCTTCCTGCAGTCACCTTTGGGCCTGGCAGTAATCTCAAAGCATCTGCTCCAAATCGTCCAGGATTATAGGAATTAGGGAAAAAAAAAAAAAAAAAAAAAAAAAAAAAAAAAAAAAAAAAAAAAAAAAAAAAAAACCCCAACAATTAGAGGCCTCAGGTCCTTCAAGCACAAATCCATTTAGCCTTAATCTCATGGGTGACAGGGCTGCTCCCCCTTTGCTCCCAAAAGGCAAAGGGACAGCCTCCCCTGGCTGGTTTCTGTGGGCTCCAGGACTGTTTCCTCTCCTCAGCCTGCATTTACCTGGCTCTGCTGTGGAGGTAGTGCAAGAGAGACCTGCTGATATTACCAAGAAAGGGTATGCTCAGCCTTTTCAGCAACAAGCCCCACGATGTCTTGGTAGCTTTCCGTGCAGATATCACACCTATCTTTTTAAGATCTTTACAAGCTATCTTTATTCAAAATACACATTCCCTTGTCCATGACCTTGCCAGCAATTCAATGAGGAAATGCTYCTCTAAGACAGAGCACAGAAAAGTAGAATATTTCTTTACAGTGGGGGAAAGAGACTGAAAAGTCATTGGGAGAATCTCTCCTTCCCTTTGCAAAGAACCCTTATTTCTTCAGTAGCTCTCCTCCAGCTAGTCAAATCTTTCCCTTGTAGTCCTAAAACCCACAGAATTAAAATGCATCAAAATGCATCCATGGATTATGTCCAATGTGACTTATATACACCATGGGTAACGTGCTTTAATTGTTGCTGGGTCCCTCTCATGCGTGGCTTTTGTCTGGGTTTACTCTTATATTTTGCACCAAGGAAACATCCATAAAGAAAACAAACAATGCTTTAATTTTTCACAATTGATACAAAAAAAAAAAAAATCAAGTGTTTATGATTTTTGTATGATTCTAAAAGATGAATGATCATTACAGCAGGAGATAACAACACTATTAGTTTGTTTTTATTTCTTGTGTGTAAAGCAAAAAGGGCAAAAATGCAGGGTTTTGGTCATGGGTTTGTCTTGGAAAAGCCTTAATTCATTGATATCCAGGTGTTTCGAGGTAGTCTGGTTAGGCCTGGCAGTCAGGGAATCATGCCAAGTAAACRGCAGAGGGAAGCAGTTATAGCTTARCCTCCCGTTTGCAACCCACCAGCATCTAATAACTACGGCAGAGGCAGCGCCAGGGATGGCCATGATAGCACCATGCACCTCGGGTGCCTGTGGGCATCCCTCTGAGGGCTGCACAAAACCAAAAACACACCGAACTGAGCAAGGGTCATGAGAAGCCTCATTAAAATGCATCAAGAAGATCTAAGGAAAACTGTAAACAACTGAAATTTCAGCATAATCATTGTACAAGTGAGAAGAACTAGTCTTGGCCACCGGGGCAGAAAGGGTGCTTTCTGGAGGGAGCTAGAAATACCTGTGGGATTTGCTGAAATTCAGGGGCACCAACACCATCCTGTGAAATGCTGAGCTCCTTCAGCTCCTCTGTTCAGAGGGAAAGAGAAATCCCCGCAGTGTTTGTGTACTTAGAAACATCCATTCCACAAACTTGCCARAGCCACGTTTAGCATCACATCGATGTATCTCCCAGCTTACAGGTTTCTGAGTTTGCTGACTTTTACTGAGAGCTTTGTTAATCTGGAGTCCCCTTGAGTAAAAGTCCATGAACATCCATGAAATCTGGAAGTTTCACTTTGGGATATCAGGAGCCTCCGTTCGGATCAGATCAGTCCTGTACTGCATGAACAGCACCCACAGAAGGATTCTCCCTGTGAGTGTTTTCAGGGTAAAAAAAATTAGGTAGCTCTTTTTTTCTAGGACTRGATCCTGAAATGTCTTTGAGGCAGAAACGAGAGGCAGAAATGTGACCACACAAACACCCGGGACAAGGAGATTCTCAGCATATTTTCTTAATGCCTGGCAGCACAAGCTCCTCTGGCATTACCACACAGAATCGCAAGGGTGGAAAGAGATTYCTCCATTGGCTCTGGTATGCATGCTGTTACAGACTTTTTAAGGTCCAGCTAATTAAAGCCTTGATGGCTGCAATTGCATGTTTTTCTATCAGGGCTCAATTTGATGGCCCCTAAAGTCAGCAAGAATCCTTCTGCAAATCTTAAGAGGATTTGAATCTGGTGTTAATAGGAACCTTTACAAGTATATGCAAAAAATATATCCGTTTCCATGTGTATATATATAGTGACATGCAAAGGGGTGATGTGAACAGCAAGTCTCAGTACCTGGAAGGGCAGGAGAATCTCAGGTGACTTGTTCTTTACAAAGCACAGGAAATTGTTAAAAGTAGTATGGCCGGCAAACAAAAATCATGGTGCAGCACTGTTCAGAACAGACACTCTTTTGTCACCCCGTCTTGCACAAGCGGGATACGACCCTGCAAAGCCCCTGAAACTTCTTGGCACAAACAGTCCTATAGATTCCAGCAAGGCTACTTAGGAGACTAAGGGCCACCACTCACGGGAGTAACAGTTTGCAGGATCAGGGTTGCATATGGTGAAAGCTCAGTCCTGCTCCTGCAATGCAGGAGGCCAGAAAGAAAAGAAAAAAAGAACAAGAAAAAAAGGAAAAAAGAAAAGAAAAAAGAAAAAAAAAAGGCACTTCTGGTGAAATAATTAAAGCAACGGGGATTTACTAGAACAGTGTTACATTGTCCATGCAGCTTGCTCCGTTTGCTGTTGCTAGCAATTCAGATATTGTCCAAGCTGTCCTGCTCATCAGTGCATGAACTCTGAAAACACTTAGCCACTACCAGCTCTGTGCATTATTTCAGCTGGAAGAACCGTGGTAGGTAAAGTAACAACGATGGATCTAAAYGATAATAAAGTCTCCCTGTTGAAAATTTAAAGTGCTATACAACTATTTTTAGTGACCTCTCCAGCTGAGATAATGCAGAAAGCTAACTAGATGTGAGCATCCATCTTAGCTGAATTGATTCTTACAGTTTGCAAACCAAGGTGAATTGTAGAAGGTTAATGTTTATGCTCCAATACAAGAGATACCAGCTGTATAAAAAGGTGTATACTGTGCATGTAAAGAAATAACCTATTAGATATCTAATGTGGATGCAATGTTTTCTTTCTTTGAGCACATTTATTTTGGTAATGGACATTTATTTTAGTAGGAATACTAAGGGCTCCCTCCCTTGTTTCCTCCTCCTTCTTCTCCCCGTGTATGTATATATGTGTATGATGTGGGTAGGCATGACAGAAAGAGAAGAGTTTTCTTTTTGATTCAGGAAAACAAAGATTTCCCAGGTGGGGTCGTCTGATCTGGTGTTGAAGGAAGGCATTTACATTTGATTTTTCAAATAGAAAAGACATATATATATATRTGTGTGTGTATGTATATATAAAGAACATTTCCTTCCTTAAAACACAYCTGAAACCTGAGTTGCAGTATCAGCATTTTCAAATTCAAGACCTTGAAATGAGGCATCTATACCTATATTTTTTGGATTCCTAAACAAAAGAGCGGAGTGCGTGCAGCTCTCCTTGCTTGCAAGGAGATGCAGAGCGCTGGGTGCCTTTGTCGAACGAGGCGCTTCCTCCAGGTCTGCTGCGGCAAATTCTTCACCTCGCAGAATTCCTTTATCTCRGACGGGTTTCCACATCTGGGAGCTAAGCCTGTTCCCCCTCCCAGCCAAAGCCTCAGATGGCAATTAGCAACATCAATAAGTAATAGAACAAATACTTGTCTCTAACACAACAAGCAGCAGAAAGAGCAGCTCATTCACTTTACTTTGAGGCTGCATTACACACCTTAATTTTTTATATTTCATCTGTTAAAAGCCCCAATCCTACAAACACTTAGTTTTGAGATGACACACTTAAAAGTCAGTGGGTGATAAAGTCTTTGGATGGGTGAAAGATAAGGCCTAACACTGCAAGGCCCCAGGGTGAAGAACAGTATGCATCAAGTCCTGTGCACAGCAGTGATGCCACCATAGAGAAGGTTTTCAGCTGAGTTCCCATGCCTCCATTTAGCAAAGARCTTTTGGAACAGAGAACTTAGTCTGATCACCTCTTGGCTTCTGGGGATAGCAATTTTCCAGCAGAAAACAAAATCAGAAGAAAATAACAGAGAAGCTAAAATACTATAATATGAATGTTTATTAGCACTGCATGGTGATGAAATGAAACATACTGTGAAAAGCAGCTTTAAAATATGGAAACAGGCGAGCAGATCCACCAAGGAGCCAAGAACTACAGGTTCACAAGTACTTGTGTGACTCTGATATTTCTTCAAGAGCTTTTGCACACAGGAAGCACCTCACCGCTGGAGCCCTGAAGTGTTTCTGATCCCTGGGTGACCTGTCCAACGAGTCTGATGAGGAACACACCAGTGGTTTAAGTGTAATAACCAGATAGGTTAGCATCCTTCTTTCAGTGCTTGACAAAGCCAATGAGACAACAGGATCTCAGAGTGAGCAAGAACAACACTTGGAGAAGCTAGAGCTTCACCTCAAGAGTCTCCTCTACCTCCATTGCCAACAGGGAGAGACAAGCTGCTGCAAATGGTGAACTTGATCAATGACCTGGTCTTCATCAACACTACCTGGATCTTCTTGCTGCTAAGGACAGAGGGGGAAGAAGGTGGGACTGTCTCACTTGGCAACAAAGGCAGATTTACCGTGCTGGATTGCTGTGCTCATGTACCAAGTGTGAGGTTAGGTGCTTGGAGGCATCTACCAGAAGAGGTTCTTTCTCCCACTGCTGTYCTGGGAGTCCGGGGTTGCTGAGCCTGCCCAACTGCAGCTTTGGAGCTCTCCATCCCCACAGCAGCTCCAGGATCTGCCTGCTGTCTGGTKCTGAGAAGTAGGCAGGAGCAAGCACATGAGAAGGGGATGGTGAGCAAGTAATTCTGAATGACCTGTAAAGCTTGCAGATTGACTCAGAAAATAAYATGGTCTGAAAAGCAGTTTCTTATATAAATGTCCTGATAGAGATGTTAATGAGAAGGCTTTTTTTTCCACCATATAAACACAGTGATTTGCTTCCAAGAAGAACAGTTGCATATCCTTGTTTCTTTGAAGTGTCTGAAAAATTTTAGGCCCGTGTATCCCTATATCTATCTGATTTAGCTGTACRTTTAATGGGGTGTTATCTTCAAATACAAGTGTTCTAGAAAGCAAACTGTCATTCTGGCCTTTGTATACAACTATGGTGTATGAAAGTGTTTCAAGAATTTCTTCTGAAGAAATGTGTGTTTCAATAGGTATCAGGGCTAGGTGAAATCAGGAGGAACGGGCTGTCTTCTTTCCGAGTGGAACCACAAATGGTCATTGAAAGAAGATTCAATACAACAAAAGTTTTCCAGCTAAAAAAAATAATGTCCTGCTCTCCCATTGTGGAGCTCTCCATTGAAATCAAAGGGTCTTGAAAAGGAGAAGGCAGTGCTAGAATAAAACTACACACTTGTCTTAGTAAAGCTCTAAATAACATGTCATTGAGGGTTACTATGGGGTTATTGAATCAAGGCTGATTCAATACAGGTGTGCGTGCGTGTGTGTGTATGCAGGTATGCAAATCTCAGCAGCGGCTGTTCATCTCCTGGAAGCTCTCCTAGGAAGTCTGCGTTCAGCTCTTGTGAAGTTTACAAAGAGACTGAACTTCTGAGGCTGTCACAAATACGCCATGGGCATACTCAGGGCAAATGGACACTGTCTTCCTGTCCCTGCCGCTAGACTGTGATAACCTGTCTGTTCATATCTCTTCTTTTATACCAGACTGCTAATAAATAATAGTTAACATGGGCTACAGAGCCCTCCCTGTCRTCGTTTCAGACATGGACATCCTGCTTCGGAGGATGGGAGGGCTGAAAAGCGTGGAGCAGACCACCCAACGCCAGTGAGCCTTTGCGCCAGGACGCGTCGTGTTCCACTCTTGGGTTTTACTTCGTGTGGTGCAAGAGGAGGCTTGGAGTTGGGAGCACTAGGTGACTGGGCCCCAGTTTTAGTCTTTCTGTGACCAAAACAGTGCAAGCAGTGCTGAGGGCTGATACCCTGGGACTGGCTCCTCAGACGGTGTAGGTGGCACCAGATCCTCCTCTGATCTTCGGTAAGTGTATCAAGGCAACAAATGAAGTGTGTAAGGCCCTCGGAGCAGCCAGGGGGAACAAATACACCAGCCCGCTTTAGTTTATGAGTTTTCAAGCTATAAACTTTCTCCCAGACCGTATTTCTTGAGGGAAAGGTGTGTCTGTGTCACAGAGGGGGTGACAGGGTCTGTGTCACAGATCAGAAGGTGGCTGTGGTTAGAATGGGCTTGCTAGGGAATTTCTACATTTTGGGGAGTTTAGACTGAATATAGCAAGYGATGAAAGGAGGAGAGCCTTTTGCTGGACGTTGGCTGAGGGTCTTACAGGTAGTCCTGAAAAAGAAAAGGGACAAAAATAAAAAGGCTTCATCCACCACTCCCATGGTGAGAATAAAGGCTGATAGAGGGCAAAACGCTGTGTATCTCGGAGGATCTAAAATGACCTGGTCCTTCCTTTGATTCCCAGCTAGGTTTTGCCCTCCAGAGACCACCCTCTTCCCCCTGGAGGGTGGCACTGCAAGTTCACTGCAGGATTCAGGTTCCTTCACCAGTGCAGGGGCTGCTGAGGAGGCAGGTGAGGACAGAGGACACACATCAAAGTCTGACATCCCTCTACAAGCCACAAGGCCCTTTCCCTTTGGCCTCCCATGCCTCCACCCTCCACTCCAGCAAGTGCATTTGGATCTTCTTCTGGAAAAGAAATAAGAAGAATATAAAAAAGTCAGAGCAAGGTGTGGTGCAGAGGCAGGTACAGCTTGCACTGGGAAGTATTATGCTTTCTCTCACGGTATTACCCCTGCATGAGCCAGGGGTAACTGGATCTGAGATCGACTCTGATCCTTCCAAGCCTTTAATTGGATGCATGAAAGGTCCAAAATGCAAATCGCTCTCATGCTCCATCTCTCCTACCATGAGACACACCATCGTCTTGTCACACGAGGACGCTTACTAATGAACCAAACCTCCTTTCTAACCTCTGATGCTAGCAAGCTCCCAGGACAGCAAGCCAGAGAAGGCCCTTTGTAGGAGAGCCCTCCCAGCTGAGGCGGGTGGGGGGAAATGTTCAATAGATTTCCAGACATCCATCCTTTTTTTTTTTTTTTTTTTTTTTTTTTTTTTTTTTTTGTTCTGCAAAGAAAACGCTGCAGTTGGGCTGTGGGCAAAAGGCGGTGGCAAAACAATTAAGGAACAGTTGCTCCCTTATGTGGGAACAGGCCGCGGGACAGCGCTGGGGCTGGCGCTCAGCGCGGCCCGTGCAAACTGGAGCGAGAAGATCGGCGTGCGGGGGGCACACGCGTGGGCCGGGTGGCAGATGGGGCAGAGCTCCCGGCCTGCAAAGGCCGCCGTGGCTTTCCGGGGGCTCCTGCAAGGCCCCGCGCCTCCCTCCGTGGCTGTTTCCGTCGGCAGCGTCTGCAGCGCCCGGGCTGGGACAATGCTTCTGTCCGCAGCTGCACCGGGGCMAGGCTCGCCCCAACCTGCAAGCTTTTTGCTTTCCTTTGCCTTGCCTTTTTTTTTCCTTTCTTTTTTCTTTTTTTCATTTTTTTTCCTCTTGCAAAATCAATTTGCTGACAGCTCACTCCTTCCCCCCCCCCCCCCCCCGCCCTTTGCAAACTTATTAGCTATTCAGCCCCGGCCGAGCACTCCTAAGCGTCTTTTGTCCCAGGGAGGGCTGGAGCCCCCTTCATTAGCAGTGATTACTCGGAGCAGTTTGACAGCCTCCCAGCCCGCTTGCAAGACTTTCCCATTCAAGCCTGCCCGGGGCTGCCCCGCTTCTCAAAAGAAACGGAAATATTCAAACATCTCTCCCTCCCTCCYCAGCTGAATAGAGGAAAAGCTGTTTCTCTTCTCCGCCCTCCCCATTCACTTCACTTTTGATACAATATTTTCCTTCTTTGTTAAGCCAGAGAGAGAGAASGGTCAAGGCAGACTTTTTAGCGACCCTTTTCCGAGCGTTTTGTTTAATGTAAATACAAGGTCCCTCCTATTACAATTATTATTTTTAAAACAGCCGAAGTCTCTGGAGGGCGACAGCTCGAGCTGAGCTTTAAAAATACAAAATTAAAAAAGAGAGAGAGAGAGAACACCAAGGGCTTCGTACACATGGGAAGGGAAAGGGCAGAGGGGAAAAAACAAAGCAAAACAAAACAAAAACACGGTTTTTTTTTCCTCTGCGAGGCTTACCGGAATAGCCAGAAGCACCCGGAGCGGCTTTTCCACGGGCGGCGGCGGCTCGGCGCGGCCAGAGCCCGGCCCCGGCCCCGGCCCCGGTCCCGGCCCCGGCCCCGGTCCCGGCTCCAGCCCCGGTCCCGGCTCCAGCCCCGGCCTCGGCCCTCGCCGAGCTGCGGCCGCGAGTGAGCGGCGCCGGGCGATGCTCAGCGCTCCTCGGCCCCGGCTCCGGTCGCTCTGGGCTCTATTTTCCTACGCAGCGGCGACCATATCGAAATAGCTTACAGGTTTGGGGGTTTATTTTATTTCTATTTTATTTTATTTTTCTTTGGGGAGGGGGGGTGTGTGCTCTCCCTGTGGTTAGAGGGACGGAGCGGCTGCAGGGAGATGCCCAGATAGCTCACGCGGAAGATTCAAAACAATGTTTATATCGGAAGTTATTCACACTTCCGCTGACTGTCCGAGCTTTTTAGTTAGAAAGAAATTCTTTATTATCCTAGAGGTTGAGCGTACGTGTTCATATGATTATCTACCTCTGTATATGTTCTTTCCGAAAGCCTTAATTCCCTGCGAATAAACGCTAGCTGCTATTCCCGCAGAAGCCAGTGGAGAAATCCCAATCCACTTCAACAATTCTTGGGGAAAAAAAAGAAATAATGCGGTCTATTCTAGCGTGTTCCGTTCTCGGGTCGGAAYGAGGCTTTGCTCTCCCCAGTTGCCGGTGCAAAGTCCTGCCTGTCCGCGAAATAACCAACGCGAGCGGCGTTCAAAGGGGCAAAACGCACCGCGGTGCCCGTGGCGACGGGCTCTGAGCAGCAGCGGGGACAAACCCGGCCGGGTTCAAAAGGTAACAACACCCGGTATTACCCCCCGCACCCCCCCCCCCCCAAAAAAAAAAAAAAAAGAAAAAAGAAAAAGTATTTGGCTGCCGGCACCGAGCTCCCCTGGGCAAGGCGGCTCCAGCCCTGCTCCCAGTTGCACGGCCTCAAAGGGAACTGGAAAACCCCGAGGTGCAAACTGGCCCCGCTCCCCCTTCCCAGCGCGCCGCTGATTACACTCGCACAAAATAGATATTTATCGCTCCCGGATTTGCCCGTTCCCGACACTGTGAGATACTCCCCGCCCGAGAAGTAGTTGCCTCTAAACAGACATAAAAAGCAGCTAGGAAATACCTGCTACCGGCTCAATCCCTCTGATGCTCTGTAAGAAAAACTAACGCCCACGCATGGACACGGTCAAATGCAGGTTTAGCTACAGAGCCGACGTATTTCAGGCTTCAGATGCAAACTTAGAGGAGGGGAAAGCCGGCGCTGACACGGGAATACGCTTCCTGCCAGGCTCGCAACAACTCATCTATCAACGGAGCTGCAGTGGCCACGGCCCCCCTGCCCCCTGCCCACCTCCCTGCCTCTCCAGGGCAGCTAGAGCCGGTCAGAGCGGGGCATTTCTCGGAGCCGGTGTAGTGCAGCCCTGCCCGGCTTCCCCCGGCTGCAAGGCTTCACCTGCTAAAACGAGACGAGCAATCAGCTTACTGGGGAGGCAGCTCTCTGAGGACAGCGAAGCAAACGCAATGAGACCGAGCAGACAAAAAAAGCACAGCTCAGGCGATTTAAAGATCAATGTCAAAWTGTATAATATAAAATCCTTCTGCTGAGGGAAAAAGCTTAGCAGGCTCCTTAGAGCTGGCGTTTGGTCTCCTCCAGCAAAACCGCCGCAAAACGAAGCGAGGCAGCCGGACCGCGGAGACTGCCGCTGCCCCAGCGCGGGGCCGAGATTTGAGCTTATTTCTCCTCTAAACCGACCCTTCCCAGGCACGGAGGGCTGTTAATTCCCGAGTATCATCTCTTTGCATTTACTCGGTCAGGGAGGAAACGTGCTTGGCGTCCCCGGCTGGGCTGTCCCCATGCATTTCTCTCCCTCTTTTCCTTCCTTTCTTCCTCGTCCCTCCCTGATAATTTGCCGCCGATAATCCACGAAGTCCCAGCCCTCGGAGGCTGCGGAGGAGACGCCGCGGCGCTGCCTTGCTCCTTCCCTTCCCTGGGCACCCTTCCTGCTCCGCCAGCCGCCCTCGCCSGGCCGCGGCCCCTCTCCCCGCCCCGGCTCCCTGCCTTGCAGAGCGCAAACACCTCCGGGCCCGGGGACCCGGCTATTTCGGTTCCTGCCAAGCTGACGGTGGGAAGCCCGTGGCCTCGGAGAGCTGCTCTGCCTCAGCTGGCGGGCTCGGGACCGGCACTGTCATTGCAAAGCAGATCCGAGGGTCATTCACCAAATATTTTATTATGGTTTTAGGCTGCTTCATACAGTTTCGTCCTGCACATGCTCTACAAGTCACCTGTGCACATAGAGAACAAGCAAAAAATAATAATAATAATTAATAATAATAATAGAAAAAAATCTACCATAGCAATCCCTTAAATAAGTAAATAAACATTATATATATATATATATATATATATAAAACCCTTTAAAGTAAAGCAAAACCCAACCAAACGAACGGCATCTTTTCAATATGAAACACCCTCGCGGGATGAGAGAAGGCGCTCAGACATTTTGCAACTTGGCATTCGTTTTCTGTGTTTTTTTGTTTGTTCGTTTGTTTTTGCTTTGTTTTGCGTGTTTTTTTTTTTTTTTATTGAGGCATCAATTCTGCAAATCCTGTAGAAATAAAGGCGACAACGATTTTTATCACGTGTTTTAATGCGGTCTCCTGCGGGCCGGGAGGGTCGGCGTGTCGCTGGGCAGCGCTCGCCCTGCCGCGGCCCTCGCRGCCGGGCGCTGGCGAAGCCCCGCGGCGGCGGTGGCCGCGTCTCCCGCTGCCCCTGCCTTGCCACGGCGCCTGGGTCAGATGTCACATTCACTGTCGCTGGACGTGATGGAGATAGCGGAGGTGGCCGCTTTGCTGGAGAGGCTGGCTGCGGGGCTGGAGGCGGCCCCCACCGCCTCGCCGCCGCTCTCCTCCTCCGCTTGCAGCGAGCGCACCGAGCCCTGCGTTAGGACCTGCTGCTGTAGCCTGCAAGGAAGCGGCAAACTGAGCATCGCGGCCCGGCCCCAGCACCCCCGGCCCCGCCGCCGGGCAGGGCCCCCGCACCCGGCTCCGGCCTCGCCGCCTGCCCCCAGCCCCGCGGCGGCTGCTCGCTCGCGGTTCTCCCAGCCGCCCTCGTCCAAAGGGTCGGGAATTTCCCGCTGGACTACGCGGGTTTAGCGATCCCCCGCCCGGGTCGGGTTTCCTCTGCGGCAGCCCGTTAAGCTTCCCGCTCGGCTGATGCAAAAGGCACTGGGTGGGACCGCAGGAAAAAAAATAAGAGAAAAAATAAAAATAAAAAAGGTGGGGAAAGGCAAAAAGATAGAAAAAGAAGTAACAGAAGAATCCCAAGAAACGTGCCCGGGTGGCTGCGACCCGCCTGAGATTTAATGYGAGGCGACTCTGTGCAAGCGGCGGGGCGAGCAGCGGGGCTGCGGAGGGGCCGCCCGGAGCCGCAGCCGCCGCCGGCTCCGCCGCAGCCGCGGGTACGGCAGGTGGGTGTCTGTGTGTCCGGGCAAAACTCGGCGGTGTGTCTCTCTCTGCTTAGCTGCCAGATATAGCCCTTTCCCCTAGGTCTTTCCGGGGTCTCTCCATGCGGGGGTGCCCGGGCGGTCTCTGCCCTGCCCGCTCCCCCGAGCAGAGCGGGCAGCCGCGGGCGCCGACTCCCCTCGCCTACAATAAYAGAAAAATCGTCGTTTTTCTTTTTCTTTTCCCCGCGGCTCCTAACTTAACTCGCTGCGTTGCCCGGGGAGCAGCTTCCCGGCGCCTGGGCTCGTTTCCCCTTCGCCCGAAGCGCCGGGGCTGCCCTGCCTCTGCCGCCGGGCTCGGCAGCGCCGCGGAAGGGCCGCGGAAGGGCCGCGGAGCCCCCGGGGCGGGCAGCACCTACCTGTTCTTAGCGGCTGCTGCCCTGTCCCTTTGCCTGCGGTTTTTGAACCAGTTGCCCACTTGCGTGGGGGTAAGTCCCGTGGCCTGAGCCAGTTCCCGCTTTTTGCTGGGGTTGGGGTAAGGGTCCTGCAGGTACCACTCCCGCAGCAAGTGCCTCGTCCGCTCCTTGAAGCAGTGTGTCTTCTGCTCKCCGTCCCAGATGGTGCGGGGCAGCGGGAACTTCTTCCTCACCCGGTACTTGTCCACCGGCCCCAGGGGTCGGCCCCGCAGCTTCTCCGCCTCCTGGTAGTGCGCTTCCAGCCAGAGGGCTTGCAGTTTGGCGTGGGACTCCTTGGTGAACTTGTGGTTCTCCAGGATGTGGTAGAGCTCCCGGTAGTTCCCCGTGTGAAAGGCCACGATGGCCCGGGCTCTCAGCACCGACTCGTTCTTGTTCAGGGCCTCGCATGCCGCGGGGGCCACGGGCAGCGACCAGAGGAAGCGACCCAGGCGCTCAATGTCGCCGCTCTCCTCCAGGGTCTCGCATACCCCCGCCACCTGCTGCGGGCTGAAATTGAGGATGGGCAGCTGGAACATGGAGGCGGCGCAGCGCTCCGCGCACCCGCCGCGGCCCCGGGCGAGCGGGCAGGGGCCTCCGCGGCCGCCCCGCGGCCCGCTTCTGCCTCCTCGGAGCTGCCGCGGGAGGGACGGCGGCGCTGGCTGTGCCGGGAGAGGCGATGGGGAGCGCTCGGCGGCTCCGGCGACTGGGGGCGGCGGGCAGGGGCGAGGCGGAGGAGGATGGAGCAGGGGGAGGGCGGGCGTGGGGGGAGGGAGCGAAGAGAAAGGGAGGGAAAGAGGAAAAGAAAAACGGGGGGGAAACCGCTCACACACAGAGGCACGCACACGCACACGCACTCAGCTCCACGCGGTGCTGCAGCAGAGCCCGGTTAGCGACGGGGCTCGGCAGATTGGCTGCCGGGTTTCCATGGCGGGGGCTGTCACTCACTGTCGGCCGCTGCCCATCGCGGCCGACGGCAGCGCGCCGCGGCGCTTTCAGCACCTCCCAGGGCTCGACAGCGC
>NW_028186557.1:2885825-2922885 GCF_003343005.1 Rhea americana
GCGTCCCCCGCGGCTCGGCACCCTCGGGCAGGGGGACGCGGCCCGGCCGCCAGGTCGGGGAGAGATCGGATGCGTGATCCAGCGGTGCTGGGAGGGCCCGCGGCAACGGATGCAGCTTGGAGGGCTGCAAGAGCAGCCTGGATTTAAAGAATGAACTTCTCCCTTCTCCCTATAGGTGACTTCCCATCTCTGATGAAAGTAATTAACTGTAAAGAGCTCAGCGCCCTTCTCTGTTCAACTAAAGCTTTATCTATCTATCTATCTATCTATCTATTTATAGCTTTATACATATACACACACACACACACACACACACTTTTTTGCCAACATTTAAAACCTTATTGTTTTCGGCTGACTGGCCCTGAATAAACACCGAGAATAGTCGCGGGGAGTGAGAAGTCATTTGTAGGTCAGGACAGCAACTTGAAGTAGATTTCAGGAATCTTTTGAAATATTGATCACTTTGTAGTAATCATTCCTCACAGGATTTTTTTTTTTTTATCCCCACGCCTCGAGCGAGCGATCTCTGGGCTGGGAGGGAGGTGAACGCCCGACTGCCCCTTTCACCCCTTTCACTCCTCCGCAGAGGGAAAGCGGAGCGGGGTAACCTCCAGGACTCTCGAGGCAGGAACGAAATCACTTTCTGAGCTGTTAGGAAACAATTTGTCACCTGGAGAGAGGGAAAAAATCAAGCAGCCACGCTTTATTCTACATAGAGCTGCTCAATGACAATTTCTTTCCGGGAATATTAGGGGCCATGCTTGGAAAGGCAGCATATATTTTGAATTAAGCTCAATATGTTATCTCCTCTGCTATTTGCAATGCATTTTTTTTCCCGGAACACTTGTCAGAAAAATGCCTCCTTAATTTGATATCTTCTTGTTGTTTCTTTTCTTSCTTTCTTTCCTTGTTTCTTTATTTTTCTCCTTTTCTTTCTTTTTCTTTCTTTTTTTTAGGAAGCTCTTTTGCCAGTTGCCCATAGACTGAAATTAACTAGATTTTCATTTTCTCCAATCATTTCTGCGCAGAAAAGAGCTGGACCGGGGCTCGCCGTCTTTTCTTTAGTATCAAGTACAATTTGTCTTTTGCTTGTGAAGATTTGGTAAATCAGAAGGCAGATAGATAGCGCAGATGGTCGGAGGTGTCGGGTCAGATTATGGTACGCCTCAGTACAGTGCTAAGCTCATTCTGACGGAAAACCCTGATATTATTTTCACAGATCTACACAGTTCACTTGAAAAAARCCCTCCGAGCCATTTACATCATTTATGTGAGGCTCACAGCTAGCGGGATGGAAAAGCTTTCAATACTGCTCATTTTCATAAAACCCGACAGAGCTGGGGAGTCGTAAAAGCACATACAAAACTCCCGACTTCAGAGACTCTTAACAGAAACTTTAAAAAGGAGGGAGGGTTAAACTCCGGCTTCACCTTGCCGATCCAGGCTTGATATGTCAATCTGCTTAAGGAGGAAAGAAAAACACCACATAAAAATAAAATACAATCTATAAATGTTGCTGAGGTTCCGACACTGAGTGAGAGTTTCCCTTCCAACCCATCCTCTCTCTGCTAGGGAGAAGCGGTCTTTGGAGCGGCTCGGTGAAKGATCCCAAAGTCCTCCACTGGACAGGGGAGGGAAAAAAGAGCAAAAACAACGACAACAAAAAACCCCTCCTCGATATGAGCATCGGGCTTCCCTAGCGAGGAGGTGAGAGGGTGACAAACTGTGCAGAGCCGGGTGCTTTTCTGCCGTGCTCTTGAGGCTGGAGGCTGGAAACCCTGCCACGTCCAGGGCGTTAATGGCTGGTTCATCCAGCCGGGACGTATTGCTATTGCTCTTGCCATCCTTGTAAGTCTTATTTTTTATTTCTTTAATTTAATTTAATTTTTATTTTTTTTTAAGCGTGCACATGATCCGGCGCGGGAGTTACTGGGCTGCAGCCTGATGGCCATGAGCAGAGCGACCCAGGCTGGCTGGTGGCCTCCGAGGCTGCAGAGATGCCTGCTCAGGAAGCGCAGGGAGCGCCACCAGCGAGGGGCTGCGCCCCGGGTCCCCGCCGTTGCTCCCGGGAACGGGCCCGGCTGGGGAGATGCTGGCAGCATCTTGGGGGGAGAAGGAGAAGGAGAAGGGGGGAGAGGGGGGCACCGCGAACACCTAGGAGCCCTGTCTTAACCGTTTGCGGTGGGACCGAGGGGAAAAAAACAGCCCGGCTCCAGCAGCTCTGCGCCTCCTGCAGCTGGGGTGGGTATTTGGTGCCACCAAATGGCATCAGTGGCACCACCGGGTCCCTCCCCCCCCGGGCGGTTATCCTATGGGGAGAGAATTTGGGGCTACAGAAGCAACTCCCGAGCTGCGGCGGGGGCGGCAGGCGGGTGCGCTCGGGAGCCTCCGTCTCCTTCCTGCGCTTTTCGCATAGCAGGGGCACGGCTCAGGGCGTTATTAACCAGCGCTAATAACGGCCTTAATTTAGGTAACAGCTCGGAGCTTTGCTACAGGTGGCGCGAGGAGTTACCCCTGCAGAGATTAACCCGCTTGAGAGTGAGGAATAAAACCGCACATCATTTCATCAGAAATAAAATACTGCCATCGATCTGTATTTGCCTGACGGGCCCCACCGACACGACGTGCTCTTGGGCCTGCGGACGGGACGTTCCTCGACAGTGTCCTAAAGCTAAATATGCTGAGTGGTGTACCCATATGCCTTCATACGCAGCAGTTCAACTCTACTYGGTCGCAGAATCGCGGTCACTAGAGGTCATTTATCCAGAAGGAGTTTTCAAGCGCGRCAGAAGTGCTAATACCTTTGCTAAAAAACTCTGATCGGTATTAAGTATTGCAATAAAAAATACTCCTGGGAATGAAAAGCCGCGGGCAGCTCCCTGGCCCCGAGCCTGGCTTTTTGCCCTCTTCCCCAACTCGTCCCGGGCAGTCGGAGGAGGAGGGACGCTCAGCAAGAGGAAACTGCCCGAGGCAGCTTATATATATATATATATATATATATATATATATATATATATGTATGTATATATGTATGTATGTATGTATGTATGTATATATGTATATATGTATATATATTTTATACCCGTGTCCTCGTCCCGCTGCCGCGGTCCGGACGCCCCGGGGCTCCCGGGGCCGCTTCCCCCCCCGACCCGCGGACCGGGACTTTCGGCAGAGGAAGGAGTTCAGGCTCAGCCCGGTTTGGCTCGGTGGCGGCCACGGGTTGGGAAGGAAACGACCAGTATTTCTAGCATTGAACCTCACACAAACCCGTTCCCTCAGCGTTTCGTTTAGTTCCAGGACTGCGAGCAACTTTAAACACCGAATACCGCGCCCCAAAGAAAATCCGTGTTGGCTAAGCATTAAGTAGCTTTAAGGTCCCCCCAAATCTTCAGGCCAACGATGGAGATGCACAGTGTCACCGAGTGTTTCACGTGTTTCCTTTTATTATTTTTAGAGTGTCATCCTTGTTGAAATAGCAGCCCCTATCAGTCTTTCCTCCTAAAAAGAGTTATGCTTAAAGCTGTAATCTCCTTAAAAATAGGAAGAGGCTGGTTCTTCAGTTAAATTACTGATATTCGCTGGAAGTACTGAAATGTCCCTAAAACTTTGTTGATTGACAAGCTGGTCCCCGGAAAACCCATTTCCACTCTCAGATCATGGATTTATTAACTCTTTGCCCTTCTGCTTATGATTTCAGTTTCCTGAAATGCGAGAGTATCAGACATTGGCTGATGTATTTAATGTTAGAAGAAAGAAGCACCGAAAACTCAAAAGCCTGAATTATTTAGAGACAGGTAAGAAAAGACCATCCAGAAGAAAAGATGAGGCCCCTGCCAAGGCCAGAGCAGTTGGTGGGAAGTATCCACTGGCCAAGATTTCTCCTCAAAGTTCTTGAGGGTATAGCTGTGGGCCTGGTTTTACAGCCCCTCATCCATCTGGATTTGGTTGGCTGGTACCTTTTCCTGCAGGTAAATACACAATACATTGAATCTCCTTTTTTAACTCGTGTTTCAGGTAAAATGGTCTCTTTCCTTAGAAGTCTGATTTCCGTCAGGGCTTCTTCTAAAAATTTGAGTAAAAGGAAAGAAACAAAAAATAAGTACTCCAAATGAATCTGGATGCTTTTGCCCATTCAAATGGGCAAAATGCCCTCAGGAGTCCCTCCTTTATACCTTCTTTCCCCCTTAGGAAGTTTTTCCCCTGAAAAGAAAGCATTCTTGCAACTCTCCCCACTCCTTGGAAGGAAACTGAGAGCCGGAGTCGTACAGAAAACTCTTTCGAGCATATGGAAATGCAGAAAGACCCTTCAAATATTACACGTGCCCCCCACYGTGAGGACGAGGGCTGTCACGAAAACACGTATTTAACAGAAAGCAAGAATGTGAACAATTCATGGGAAGAGTGAAAAAAATGGGATTAGCCCATTTTCGCGGACGATCCCAGGGAGCTAGCAGCTCCCTGAACCTTGCAGAGCTGTAAGCGCCAGCACTTCAGGCTCCTCGCGCTACCTGCTCATTTCCTTTCTGAAATAATAAGACTCATTTGGGTTTAGAAGAAAGGCATGGAGCTGGGACACGTTTATCCCTTTCCTGTTCCTCTCCAGCGGCGATCGCTTCCCCGCTGCGTCTCCGAAACGCTCTGCGGGAACCCCGTTTCCTGCCGGCCGCTCCACTATTGTGTTAGTTTAGACATCGGCCGCTCTCCCTCTCCGGGAGGAAAATCACTGGAGACTGAGGAAGCAAAAGAAAACGGCGCTTCCCTGCTCTCTCTCTCTCTTTTTTTTTTTTTTTTTTTTTTTTTTTGGGGGGGGGGGGAATTTGGCCAGGTGGCCCTGGAGACCCCCCCCCAAACCCACTGCAGCATTGGCTGAGGGCCTGTCCTCTCCCTGCACTGAAATCCCCAAATTGCAGAGGAACGCAACCCGTTCCTCAGCCAGCGGAGAGATACTGCGAAAGGGTCCTTCCTGCTAGCAGAAAGGATAAAGAAAAAAAATTTTTTTTGAGGTATGTATTTGCAAAACAAGGCAAAGCAAACAAGGAGGACCTGGTGGGACACAAAGCTCTCCTTTCTCCAAAACCTTTCTGGCGGTTATATCGGGTCTGGTCTCCCTGTAATAAATAGAAGGGTTAGAAGAGCTCCGCTGCGGACCAGCTCCTGGCAGTCCCGAGAGGGAATTAACCGGGAAAAACCCCTGCTGGCTTTACCCAAAACCAGCTAAAATTGATGACAACGCTCCAGGCCAGCCCGGGCGAGGAGCCCATGGGCAGTTCCCCCGCTCTTGGTGCCGTCGATCAAACACCGCCAAGGCGGCTGCCGGGCGGCTCGGCGCCGTCTCCCCGGTAGATGGAGCATCCGCCTCGCTTTTCGGCCCGGCCCGGGCCCCGCGGCGCCCGCGGCGCCGGCCTTTCCCTCAGCGCGGCCGCCGCGGCGCCCAGCGCCGCGCCCGCCTCAGCGCGCCCGGCCATTTTCCCGCCTCGCCGCGGCTGTGAGGCGGCGGGCGGCGGCCACCCGGCGGCGGTAGGTTGGCGGCGGAGTCGGCGCCTTCTCCTTCCCTGGCGGTGCAGGGCCTCCAGCGCCAGCCTTCTCCCAAGCGCTGCGGGCGCCGCGCACGGCCGAGGCGGCGGCAGTTGGCGGGCGGCGACCCCTCTCCCTGCTTCCCGCCTCCGCCGCTGAGGCGAGGCCATTTTGTGGCGCTCACCCACAGCCCCGGGGTATCCCGCAGGGTGGTTTCCCTCCCACCCCACATGCTATTTTTCCCCAAACAGCTTTAATTCTTAATTCCAGCAATCCAGCGAATCTTCTGCAGCAACATCCTATTTGGTACGGGCTGGAAAAAGCAAAATGTGTCAACCCAAGAGGCGTTCTGACTTCCAAATACATTTATTACTTCCTACTAGCTGCGTCGCCGTACRTAACACGCTCTGGCAATGCGTTTGAAGACATAAAGGTTAAAAATAGAGAATTCGTAAATGAAGAGCATTACGATTATGCTAACTCAGATGTACTAACTAGAACTGTCGCCAGTCAGGAAGGGGCTTAGATGCTGTTAACAACAGTGAAAACAGCAGCAGGTTTCTAACAAGAAACCTCACCTTGAACGCAGTRTTCAAGTCTCATTACTGGGTCCCCAAAATGGTATTACAAAAAGGGCCAGAGAAAGATAACAGCACTATGAGAGGCACTTTATTTTATTTTAATCAGAGATAGAAAGTTCATCTATAAATCTCAAATCTAGTAATTTCAGGAAGAATCAAACAATTACTCTTGTAAAAGTTCTGTGCAATAATGAATACTACTGGAGAGATATTACTTTCTCAGGATAAAAAAAAGAAAAATATGTTTTATAAAAATCATTCAAATGATTTTTAAATCATTAAAATTATTTGTATAAACCCAAGAGAAATTAATACCGTTTTGCACAGCAAACAATATATGGTATTAAGTGTTGTAATAGAATTTTTAAAAGTCATACGAGTAAAAAATGTGTCACCAGTTACTTCAGGAAGATGTTTATAAAGGATGCCTACATGTTTCAGGACACAATCTAAGTGCTAAGCATTTGATTTGAAGGAAGAAGATAATCTCATAGATTATTGGTATTTTTTACCTTTTAACGAAGAACAAAGTAATGGCCGTTGTCAGATAGGATATGAAATCATACTACTGTAAGTCTGCTATGAGAAATGACATTAATGTTAGTATCATGGTAATGGCTAGTGACTCAATCAGGCAATCTTTTTTAGGTTTCTACTGTCTATGAAACCTTGAAATAGATGAAACTTTATCAGCACGGTTGAATTCCATATAATTATTTTTATTAATATAGTATGAAAATGCAATATTCATATTATTATTTTACTTGTGGAAATTTTCTGAATAGCACTGACAGTAGCAGGCAGGGAGATACATTAGCACATATACTGTTTACCACTATTTTACCCAATTGCTGTATATTGCATATTCCTTGCTCTTTGAAGTATGGAAAAATGACAAATGCATTGTTATCAAAACTGTCAATGTAATATACAACAATCTGTGAAATAGATTACACCACTGATAGTTTCTGATTTATGATTCCTCTGGAAAATAAGCATCACAGCATATTCTAAAAAGTTCTTGATTTCTACTGAAGCATGAGCTACTACAGTTATCTTTCTGCTCTATAGTGCTTCTATCACATTTATCAAAACCCCCACCACCTACGAGAACATTYTCTGAATTTGTCATCCAAGGTTGGGCTAATGGTTTTCATGATGATGTTTGATGCAACTTTTCTCCAGCAGGACAAACAATGAKTCTTTAGAACAGTCACATGCTGGAAGTTGTCCGTTGTCCGACAGTTCAGATGTTTCTTGTTTCAGGCTGGTGTTAACCCCTGTTTTGTAAATCTGCTAACATATAGATTGCCAATGCTGTTAAATCTTTCAGCCCTTTCTATTAGCAATACATACATATCCTCTTGATTTGCAACACAGAATAACATCTGTCGTTTGCAGTTATGTTAGTTCTTTTAATAATATCCACAAGACCAAATATTTCCGTATGYGTGTTTTCAGAAGCACTATTTTCTGCAACTTCACCATTTAAATAAGTTGTACTGTATTGTGAAATTATAGAAAAAAAGCTTTTATTTTTAGTTCTGTTCCTTTCTTTTACAAAAGTATTCAAGTGATAATAATAGTTGTCTTAATGACTAGGACTAGTTGATAGAATGATATGTATCATCTTAATAATAAGCAGTTGTACATTCTGCTCTATTCTTAGCGGATGTTGAATTGTGATTTGTAAACCAATGAATATGAAATGCTTTTATATTACCTATGTAAGGTAATGTTTGTACTTTTTTTTTTTTTTTTTGCATTTACCTACCTACCTTCTGTTCATGCCCCAATTTCTTGCAGTTTTTATGAGAGCTGTCTACAAACCAAGTAGTATTAACATTGTTAAACTGTTTCTAGAGAAGGAAAGAACAAATCTTTTGTATTACCCACATGGTGCTTGAGGTTTGACCCTCCAGCTTACTAATGATACAGGTTTGCTGTACTACTTAAGTTTCCCTAGAATATTTATTTGCAATGTTGAATTAAATATGTKTTAGGGTCAAATCCACATCATTCCATTGTTTCATGATTTTTTTCATTTTGCATCCTGTGTACTAAACAATGTTAATTTTTGCATCTTAAAGAATTACATAATTTTCTTTCACAGTGTGTAAAAGCAAAAATACTCTGCACTGACCTGTGGCTTCAGGCTTATTTTCTTAGATTTTTCAGAAAGTTTTTGTCTGCTGTTTTRGAAGTGTTGCCAGGTGCTAGCAAATTAAGGTGTTAGGAAATAGGGGTCCAAGCTTTTGAATACATTTGGTAGAACTATTATCTCTTTCTCATATGTTTCATCACAGCCTTTTATAATCTAGTCTCTTACATTAGATATTCTGATCCTCGCTTAAGTGTTAGACAGATTCATTTCTGTCAGACATGCAGCATTTTAAATGCCTTTTCCCTTTTTTTCCTAGTCTCAGTACTACAGTATGCAGTCTTAAGGCCACTTTAGTTAAATTCTGCAGTTGTTTTTTTTCTTTCCACTTTATCCTGGATTTGGATCTCATCCTTATCACCAATTTGTTGTGCCTTTACTTTTTACACAATATTAAAGTGAAGCCACAGTGAGACAGTAAAATTTCAGATAGCTTTACTTATAAATGACATTTAAATATATCTGAGTTAACTACCTGTATTCAGTACTGTTCTGCTAAAATACTAAAGGCTTCTTTTTTAGAAGACTGCATCCCTCCCCTRTTGTTTGAAAAAACATAACTGAATTTCTATTCATAGCAGCACTATAAAACAGGAGTATAAATTAATTAGTAATAGACCTTCCTACTTTTCATTGCATGTGAGTTCTGTTTTTAATCACACTTACATGCCTTCTGATTTAAGTGTACCTTGCAATTTCTACAGGAGTATATGGAATGGGCAGTAGCTTTTCCATTGTCCACATAGCTGTTGATGGCATTAAACCAGCTGGAGAAGAGGCTACACATTTTGTGCACAGGCATTTTTTCTTGTATTCTTCAAGGCTTCTGAGGGCATTATGCCTCTCAAAAACAGAACTGTTCCAGCAACCTCTCCTTAGATGATGCACCTCCTTTTCTTACAGTGGCTTTGACTTTCGGAGAGTCCATTACCATTCTCAGTGAGAAGTTTAGTTCCACTAAAATGGTTTAGATAATGAAATCAAATGCAGTTACCTTTCCCCTTCTATCTTAAAATATATGTTTTTTTTTCCTTGTAATTTTGTCTAGTTTGCTTTATCATGAAACAAGGCTTTTGACTTTCTCTGTAAAACCCTGAATTGCATTTTTCTTTTGTAGTTTACACAATGAATGACAGAGTCTTAATGAACTTAGACAAACTTCTGCTTGAGTTTGGTAGGTCATATTATGTATTTCTGAACTATTAATTTCTAATGCAATACATACTTTAGAGTGATGTTTTAAGCTTTGAAGAGTTATACTAACTTAAAATGAGCAAATTTATAATGAGAATAAAGTTTTGATCTTTTGCCTACATGATGATTTGTTAGCTGTGAGTTTWTGGAGAGAGGGGCTAACTACAATTTAATGGTTTGTCTGAAGTGGTAATTTTAGCGTGTTAAAATCTTAATTACTATTTGTGCTATAAATATTGTACAGCATACATTTGTTTCACTGTTTATTATAGATATGTACGAAAAAATACTTATTTTCTTCTTAGTTTTCCAGCTAGAACAAAGCTCTTATGCTAAGGAATGCTTGAAGCAACAGATAAATTGTAAGTAATGATACACTGTTTATCAGACATTGAACACACTGCTTTTAATTCATTAGACCTGATAGATGTTTCGAGTTTCAAAGACGGAAGCAAGCCTAATAATGAAGGCTGTCCTATGTCCTGCTTTCACCCTACCTCATCTTTTACCATCAATACTCACTCATTCTCCCTAGTAGAGTTTGCTTTTGCCTTCCACTTTTAGCTGGTGGTGTTCAGCTGTCTCATGGACAGCCAATTTCATACTGCGCTATTTCCTGCTCTTACTCTGTAGCTTCTCACAGTCACTGGCAGTTCTTTGATTCAGCTGTGCTTGCTCAATACATCTGCCATTTGCCTCCCTTTCTTCCTTCACGTTTTTGTATTCTTCTCAAATTTGGACTTCTGCCTCACTGTTTCTTCTTTCTTTCTGTAATAATAAAAGTTCTCTCAGTTGATATTGCCTACTCAAGCCTCTTTTTTTTCCCTGCATTCTGGCAGCTTGTACTTTTTCTTGAAATTTCAAAACACTAAATCAAATGAGAAAGTCTTACTCCACATCATACTCTTTTCCCACAGGACTAACATACAGCATAACATTACAGGCTCAGATCTTTTTTATSATGCTGCTGTGTGGTATCACTCAGTTATGGGCCTGATTGTGGCAGAGAAGATTCTTCAGACAATCTGAGGACAACTCTGCTCATCGTTGGTACATTTTAAAGTAGAAATTGAAGCTTGTAAGCTTTATAAAAAAGAGTAGGGGATAGTTCTGGTCTGGTTGGTGTTCCTGTTGATGACAACATTCCTAATAATCTTGACAGATGTGTGCAAGCTCATATTTATAGGCTAAGAGGATTGTCAATATTAAATTGAAGTATCTTAAATATAAAAAAAAATCTGTMGCACTAATCTGGTACACTTGGAATTTTGTTTTAGCTATTTGGTCATATAATTGAAACTTAGAGATGGCATTTTCCTTAACATTTATGCAAGCTTACTGTAAATGCGCATGCTTTTAGGGAAAATGCAGAAGCTGCTTAATACCTTGCCATTGCTATTTGAAGGTTCAGATTAGAAATATCCATACATATATGAACGCACAACCGACCCTCAGTCTTTTTAAAGTTTAGGTTAAATCCTTCAGAAGCCTACCAGAAATACTTCCACTGATTTAATTTAGTCTCTGTGTAAGTATTACTTGGCAGAGGAACAGTTGTAGCATTCAGCCCCTGAATTTTAATGTGTGGGATTCATCTGGACTTTTTGGCTTGACTCCCTTTCTAATCAGTGGAGGGAAATAGGCACTTTTAGGGTGTGAGTCATCTCAACCTAAAGAGAGAGTTTAAAGTAGGTTAGATAGAGTATACTTTAAAAAATGCCTTTCTCTCAACTGAGTGTGGTAGGAGTCCTGGATGCCTGCACTGTAGTTAAGTGAGATAGACCTCATCCACAATGTCAATGCACTCACAAAGAATAAATAGAACAATAAATTGAAGAACTCACACTTGTCTGAGAAGTGTTCCTCTATAGAAAATACTATAGAAAATGTTAAGTGCCTAGCTTTGCATATATAATAGATACTTTCATTAAAACAATTTGAAGTTTAATGATTGTATGTAAGACCTGTGCTGAAAAATTTAATACTTTTATCTTGGTGAATCTCAAAATGTGGTTTGCAGTCTGCTTCCAAATACACTTCTTTCACAGAAATGAAGCGTATGTCASTTGTCCAATATGCCTTATACTAAGTAAAAACATATTACTCAAGATATTCATGATATTAAAGATAATCAGAATTACTCAAGATTACTCAAAATATGTTGTGAATCTTTTGCTTTTCATTTATTGATGTTTCTCCCTGACAGATATTCTTCTGTGGTGTAAATCTTGCTGGGATTGAATGTGACTATTAGCAAATGCTGTAAAACCAGGCCCAAACTTCAGGATGATCTGGAGTTCTAGAGCAGTAATTCACACAACCCAAGACACATCCCACGCAACTAAGATGCCCTTCCAAGTTAAACAGATGAGAAGGGCAGGAAGTCTGTGACTGAGACTTCTGCCCGGGGCCTCTCAGGCCTCCACCTTTGGCACACGGTGCATCAGAACAGCAATGATGGCAAGGGCTGATTTCGCACTAGCAGGTGTAGAACACTGTGTGAGACTGTAAGAAATAAACAGCACATGGAGTAAATATGCACACAGTTGTGCTTACTGCAGTGCTTTGCGGGCAAGCATGATAGCTCGCACAGCTGTGACTTGKGAAAAATAATTGATCAATTTGGATTCTACTAACTGCTTTTTAAAGAAAATATTTCCTCCTGTTATCTGTCTGTTGTTAGAAAAGGCAGAAATAAGAATCTATGCCTCCCAAATATCTTGCTGCTTGAGGATTTGTCATCGTAATAAATTCACCTCATAAATTAACCCCTRTTTCTGACTCAGTACATTAATTTATCATGCCTTACACATCTCAAGTTAGAGTAATTTACTTTTTTTTTGAATTTTCTCTGCTAGTGTTTCTACAAGTCATTTGCTTATATGTTGTTAGTGATGTTTTTCTTGCTGCCTTCTTGTAGTCAGCTTTCCAATTCAGAATATTTGTAATTCTGGACTTACATAAAAGAAAGCAAATGTTTAAAAGAAATCTTTAGCTCAGACAACTTTTGTATTTCAATCAGCTCCCCCAGTTGCAAGCATTAGTAAAGGCAAAGTACCTTACACTCAAGTTTGCCTGTATACCACTTCTAGTACCTTGGAGATGTATCTTTCTCTAGAAAAATGAGGGGTCAGCTTTAACTGCTAGTCACATTGCTCTTATTTCACCACAAATAGTCACTTTAATTCTGTGTAGACTAGGATGCAGAAACAACGTAAGATAATGTTTTCTCCATCCTTAATCTCATAATATTAAATAAAAATTAAGGTAACTCACCACACAGTTCAAAATCCCTCAGTGTTTGACTCTGTTGTTGCTCTATTTAGTTGCAGGCTTCCCACTCATCTGGCACTATCAAGACGTGTTTTGGAAGAAATTTTGAATCCTCCAGTAATTAGACTTATCTTTCTTCATAAATATATTGAAAATATGTATGGAAAACAAAACTGCTCCACGGTTACAGGATCTCTAAATGAATATCCTGTAATGAACAGTGGACAAATCATGTTGTCTTATGGACTGCATCCACATTTTCTCAGAATAGGAGAGAATGCAATAGTATCCTTTTCTGAAATAAAAGCATAAGAATGTTCATATCATAACTCATCACCTTTTACGTTATCCTTAATGGTTCTTATTCTCTACATTTATTTTTTACCCTCTGTGGGATCAAAATTTTTAGATTTCTTAAAACACCAAGTTTCAGCTACTTACTTCAGTAGATAATGTTTTACCTGGACTACGAAATATATCTCRTAACACAATACAACATCAGAGAGTGAAAAAGATACAAAGAAAATATTTTACTCATTTCTGTTTTCATTTGCTGTYCATTGCATATTGATGATGGCAGGTTTTGCTTTTTCAAAAGTCAGTTTCCATTGTTTTCAAGCATCTTTCACATGATGATAAAAGAGAGAGACATAACCTTTAAAAGAGAAGCAATGTGAATATGAATCAGCGTATCTTTTGAGAGGAGCTATAGTTTGTGAGACTGCTTTTAAGACTTAGAATTCTTTTAAATGATCTAGATTGAAAGTTGATGAAGTCTTTGCTGCTTCATAAAAGTAAATATTATAGCAATTCAGCAATTGTATTATATCCATTTTACAGGTTACTATATTAAGCAATATATGGAACAAGCAGTTGAAAAAAGTGGTTTCTTATCTTACAAAACACGTGAAATCAAATCTTGCGTATCCATGTGCAAAAATGCTGCTATTATCAAACTTCCCCTAGTAACATTGTAATTGTTGGTAACACTCGTATTAGTGGACATACTGTTCTTCTAAATCCTGCTGTTGTATACATCCAGAGTATTATATTTTGTCTGCATGGGTAAGACATACTTGAAAATATTTTTTTTATTTCAGTGTACACTGTAAATATTGTGGAAAAAAAGAATGAAATCGCTAGGTTGCAGGAAAAGATAGATAACAGCAACGATGCAATTGTTCGTTTGTGCAAGCAGAATGAGAGCAATAAGGAGAGCTGTAATAAGTAAGTATAATACAAGCTCAACTTTTATTTACAAATAATAAAGTCAGGGAAAGACAGTGAAAAAATARTGTAAAGATATGTATGTGTGTGGGCAGACAGGAGTGATAGTAAAGAAATCTTTTTAGTATTTTCCTAATGTTTTTAAGCTGTGAATCATGAGATGTAAAAGTTGTAGTATTATCTATCCCTTGATAAAGTACATTATARAAACAGAGGTTACTTTCTGTTTTAGTACTTTATTAGAATCAGTAATAATTTTCAGAGATCACAGGTGCCATCTCTGCAGCATGCTGATGAATTTGGACAGGCAGCTAATAGAAACATAATTTTCTTAATTTGCCTATCTGAACTTTATGAGATGTGAACAGTATTAAGAATACTTTCCTTGCTAACAASATAATAACTGTCAGTGATAATAAGGCTCCATTTTGTTCTGTTTTGTTTAATACTGAATTTGGCTATCTGAAATTGAAGGATCTTTCTACTCCTTTGCTCACAAACTGTGCTTTTTATTCTAATACATATTCTCTCTTAAGATAGTTCCATAACTGCCTGTGTATGTAGATATGAGCATACTTTTACATCAGATTCTGGTATAATTTTTACTGCTTTGAAACTGTTCTTCTACACATACTGTTCTGATGAATCCCCCAGTGTTCTTTGTAGACACATTTTTTTTATCAGATTATTCAGAGAAGGTTTAAATGTAGATCAGTTTGGGGCCTTAATAATTGGAAATTCTTCAAGTAAGTATTTGGCTACAAAGGGTTTCTCCATACTGGCATGGATAGTCTTGTTTTATAAAATGAAAATTTTAGGTGTGCTTTACCAAGATACCAAATCAGGAAAATCTGCATTTGACACTATAGAAAGTTTGGCCCAGATTTATGTAATCATCTCTTTTTCATTCTAGTGTTCATCTTTCTGCAGTTTTTTAGCTCCTTTACAGTTCAAGTGATGATCTGTTAGCAAATCCTATCCTATGTTCTTGCAATTCTATACAAAGATAAATGCTTCAAAAAATGTCTTCAAAATGTATTTGACATTTTTATTACACTGTAAGGTATTCTTTAATTTTAAGACACGAATGGAGAATGTGGGTGTTCCTAAAAATAAAAAGARAAGTGAAGATAGCCTCAGTGTTGTTTTTAGGTTTATTTTGAACTATTCAAAAAAAAGAGAAGAAAGATGGAATGGAATCATTAGTGAGTGGGGTGGGTATAGTGGCTAGCTGTTGGATCAGCTGTCATTCTGTACTGATCGGCAGCTTTAGCATAAAAAGAGTTAGGAAAAGATTCAAGCTTGGAAGGAAAATTACAATTTTAGTTACATTAAATACTTGCCTCTAGTGCAGTACAAAGTGAACACTTTGATAAGCTGCTAAAACTCTTCACACTATTTTCTTAGGTATCTTTTAAAGTTGCAAATCAACTGTTACATAATGCATATAAAGAAGTAAAGGTAGAACTGAGGGATCTGATCAGAATTTTACTCATTAAGTTCAATGGCCTTTTCTCAGGTCCTAAAAAGAATAAGCAATGATATTAATGTAAAGTGAAGAAGAAAGGCATGTAGTTTTCAGAGTGGGGGAAAATCACAGTGTTTGTATGCTAGTGCTTTTTTATATTGATTCCTACTTCTTAAAAATCTGATCCTTTTAAAATGYGTCTTTCTGCTGAATTTGCAACAACTGTGTGAAGTAGCATTTTCCAATTACACTTTTAATCTTCAATAACATCAAGCAATTTGTACCAATAATACTAAATTCCTGAATGGACTCTGCACTCACTTTCTCATTCAGCTTTTTTTGCTGGCAAACTATAATGCTGTTATAAATGTTGATTGTATGTTCTTGTGTTGTCTCGGCACCTGGAGTATATAATTTTTTGTTCAAGGTTATTGGACTTCTATTCAGCAAATTAAATGTCAGGTCTTTGTTCTTCATTTATTTCCTTGGTGGAGATTACATTAAATTAGCTGTTTCTGAAGCCTCTGTTTTATTCCACCTTTGGAGTGATTATCCAAGTGCACATTTGTACTTCATGTGATTGCGTGCCACAAACACTCCAGTTATGAACAAAAGTGCGTTCTCGCATCCAAAAATGCCCTTTCTTTGCCCTAGTCATGAATAAGCAATGCAAGGTGCATCATACATTCTCAGTTGCTTTTGCCTGTCCGGTACAGAATTACTTGCTTTGTTCAGTTGCAACCTTGTTCTGTATTGCCCTTTCCCCTCTTATTGTTGATTTCCATTCCTTTAAATGTAATTTTATTTTTGCCCCACATCTGTGCTGTTCCAGATTCACTTATCTCCAGCTAAAGCTGCACTTCAGTCCTTACAGACTCTTCCTTCTTCTGTCTCGTCAATCTGTAGCTTTGGTAGGATCTACATAAATGTTCCTGAAGTTGGGTTTTCTGTGTGCATCTCCTTAGACAGGTACTTGCACTCATACAGAGTTCATTCCAGGTGTTTGTGTTGCGTTAGAGAAATGTGTATTCTGGACAAATGCTGGATATATAGGACTCGAGAGAGAGGGTTTGTGACTTTTTTTAACAGAAGTTTCTGTGGCGGGAGCATGTAATTTTTTTTAAGAGGAAGTGAGATTTATGTACCACTCTTGCCCAGCCTGTTTATGTAATGCATAAGGAGCAGACATCATATGAACTTCAGCTCTCTACACCTCAGAAGTTGGCTACTGACAGCCTCTCACTGCAGAACTCACTTTCCCTTAGTGAGGGAAATGTTTGTCCCTAGCAGATACACCTATTTAGCTCAGTAGACTTGAGTCATTGTTTTGTTATTTCTGTCACCTCAGAACACATAAGTACATATAAGTCTCACTCCCTATCCAAAGGCTGCATGCACCAGAGGTTTCTGAATTTATTTTTCATCATCTCTAACTGAGCCATACCCTGGCCATTTGTTCAGTTACAACTTTCTGTTGAAATGTTTTTTCTTATGACTGCTATGGAAGGGAAGGAGACATCCATGCCTTAATGGCTCATGGTCCTTACTGTATCTTTTTTCAGATAGGATGCTTTTTTTCAAGACCCATTATCTGCTTCTTCCAAAGATCACAYCTTCATTTCACTTAAATCAGGAATATATTTGCCTGTCTTCTAGATTTCATACAGCCAAAGAAGAGGCATCTTGGCATACTTGGCATACATCCAAGGAGGAGGCATCCAGGCATAGCTGGATGTTGAGACAGTAGTATTGGTTTAGTTCCAGGGCACTAACTCCTTCAGGTATTCTCTGAAGTTACTGTGATTTCAGTACAAGCTGCAGCATCCTGCTGTAAGAACATCACTTTGATGGACTGCGTCGTAGCTGTCACATTACATGAGGCACTTGAAATGGAAAAAATAACAAAAAAATGAATAATTATTTTTCAAGGCAGTAGAGGGACCACGTGAGACCAAGAGGAGACCTAGGCTAAGGATTACATTATATGGACTGATTAATTTACTCTAGAGGAATCTAGTTATGAGCTGAATAGGCATGAGCCACTCMGCACCTCTTGCCAGGAGACAGGTTCCTGGAATGGGTGCTTTTATCAATGTAGGTGTAACATATGTAGCCAGATACCAGCTGCATTTTTTAGCTTCTAATGATTTTGCAAATATCATTAGTGTTTTTGTCACCTGACTTTTCTGTGAAGAGCTGAACATTTATACAGAAAGCGCCCAGTGTCACATAYACATTTTAAACATTCTGTGTTTGGGTACTAGTTGGAGTCCTTCCAATTTCACCCCAGGAAAACGTATGTGGACAATAACTCAGAAGCAGAAAAGAATGTTACCCATCAGCAGCTGAAGTTCACTTCTCCTCTGCCCTTCATTTTTTATTAACTGTTTTTCTGGGACGTTTTCCTGTAAGGGCAGAGTTTGAGGTCTGGTATTGTCAGTAGTGACTCCCAGTTTCTGGGCTATTTTACAGAAAGACCATCTCTTTCTGGCCATTTTCTGAGAAGGGCTTGCTTAGCCGATGGAGGAGATGCTGTGTTTGTGATTACTGCTTGCATTTAGGTATGAGGTAGGTGCAAGTGATATTTTTGGTGAAACCAATGCTTTGTTCATCACCAACAAGAGGAATGTATGTGTCTAAAGGGTTCACTGGTTTCAYTATTCCAAGTATTATGTTTTGGATTTAGATGTCCAACTGCTTAGCATTAGGCTCCAAAAATTTTGAAGCTTACTCTATTTCTTTTTCTAAATATGCTTTTTATTTTTTGGCAATCCTATACGTATTCTTTAATTTGTGACTTTAAAATCTTGAGAAAATAAATGTCTGCGTATAAAAGCTTTCTGTACTAAAAACATCTATGTTTTACTTTCAAAATATCAGATGAATGACTTGTCCTAATTAGCTAGCTGAAGTGTCTTCTTTACTGATGACTTCATTTTTAAATGCCTTTTTATTAGAAGAGACTATTTATATACCTTTTTTTGTTTTTTCCACAGCTGGAAACCCACTTACATAATTCTTAGCGAGTATGAAGAATATTTGAAAAAAGAAATGGAAGCCAGTCAAGAAGCTACAGAAAACGAGATGTATGTATGATCACATGAGATGAGGTTTCAAGCRTTAGTACTTATTAAGCAGCCTAAACTGATGAGCATAGATAATGCATTCTGCTTTAAAGAGAGCTATTGTTTCTGTAAACTTTTTAGGGTAGTAAAGTGACCGAGCAA
This sequence comes from Rhea americana, assembly GCF_003343005.1. Classification (NCBI taxonomy): domain Eukaryota; kingdom Metazoa; phylum Chordata; class Aves; order Rheiformes; family Rheidae; genus Rhea; species Rhea americana. Next base: position 2,904,471 of record NW_028186557.1, read on the forward strand.
TTAAAATTACATAAATTCAGTTTACATTACTTGAAGGTCATTTGTTATTCTGTAGTTACTAATGAGAGGATAAAATATGGCTTCTACAAATCCCACTGCTTCCCAAATACCTACGAGAATTTTCAGGACACTGTTCAACTTGCTGCAATTTCAAGAAAAGTCCTATGAAATAGAGGCAATGAATGTTTCAGTTTTGATGGAGCTATGAAATGTCAGAGCTTATTAACAAGAAATCGATTATGTTTCTCCTATAAATGACTTCTTTTTTGTTGTTGTGATGACATACCTTCAAATATGCTGTAATATCAGTAGTTTCAGAGTAATATTCAGGTTCAGGTAGACTTTTTGGAAAATACTGAAGTTCTGTGTTTGCTCAGAAGCATCATTTGATTGAATCTAAGGTTTTAAATTAATTTATGCACTAAATAAAGTAATAATCAGATATATTCAGATAATTTTGTGGTTATCTTTATTTGTGAATATTCARATATTATTAGAACATTCAAATCAAGTTTTGGATACTTCTCTATATTCTTCATAATGCGCATAAGCATGCAAATTGAATATTAGATCCTGAAAAATAGGGTAAGTGATTCAGGAAAGCCTGATCTATAACATTTTAARATTAGTGGTGAGTAAGGTTCTAGAACTGATTCTACATTTTGAAGAGATCATTTGTTTTGTTAAAGAATGTTGTTGCAGAATGTACCTTTGTGTTTAGAATTTAACAAATAAAATTGATTTTCATTGTAGAGAGGCTGGCTCTCTTTTACTGATCTGTTTGGGAAGGAGTAAAGGTTGGTTTGCCATATGCTGACAGCAGGGCAGGTCTAGTTAAATGTCTGAATACCAWTTTTGAAGTGTAACTTTAGGTAATTATAATTGAAAATTTTAGGTTTGTTTTTTTTTGTAAGTGCTCTTTTTGCCGATTGTTTAAGACTGCAGAAATAGCATTAGGTGTCCAATAAGCTTTAAYTAACTCAGTGAGTAGTTTACCTGTTGTCTTCTTGTTCATAGCTCTATATTGGGTGAAAATAAGGCTAAATTAGCTTTCTGTTAGTATGTGATAAAGCCATTTTGACGTTCACCAATCCAAGCTGACAAGCCAGAGAAGCATTACTTTTAAATCGCTTCTTTAGTTGACCAGTTTCAATTGCAACAGGAGTGTTTGATTTAATTTGTTTTCCTGAGCTTAATTATTAGACATTATAAATCATAATATGAATTTAATTTATACATTTTATAACAATGGTCTTCAGATAGTTCTTTCAAATATACTCCCTCTGTACTGAAGCATTTGATAATTTTTTCCAAAAGAGTAAGATGTGCATTCAGCAAATTCTAAATAAACAAATCAGGAAGAAAAATAAGTACTTTTAAAACTTAATATGCACAATGCCCTGTTAGCCTGGCATTTGAGGACATTCAGTACATATTGCTTTAGATGGAAAAATCATTTTAATTTGCATTTAATTAGGCTCTTATTATGGAGATTTTAGAAATGTTCCACATTTCTTTATTATTATTAATTTCAAGTACATATAAGAACATTTAGTACTGAAAGTTAATCCTGAAAATAAGTGATATGAAGAAGGAAGAAGAAATAAGCGGCTATTCATATAGTGTTCAAGGTTTTTTTTGGCTATTGCCCTTTTCCCACTGATATGAAATTAAAACTTATGCTAATGACTTTAATGTACTGCTGAATGCTTAATAGCCAGTGTTTAACTATGGTGACCGGAGAATGTGAATTGCTTAGAATAAATATTAAAAATAGTGACAATTTCTTAAGGCCAATACTTATACTATGTACAGCTATAACTACTAATCTGTGGAAAATGTGTTTTGGGAAAAGTATTCTTTTAAAGTTTGAAGATGACTTGATATTTACCTTATTATTTTCAAAGTTTGAAATGTACAAGTCATACCTGGAAAATTTGGTACAGTAATAACTTTTTAGAGTCACAAGACTCCTGTGTTGAAATGCAAATATATTAATGTCCCATTTAACACAAAACTTGAGATGTCTCAATTCCTCGTTTTCACAACTTTGAATCATAACAGTGTTGAATTAGAATTTTGTTCCTCTGAACAACTGTTTTGAYCTTGAGTCAATTTAACAGAAACTGGTGTCTGGAGTACGGTTTTATTTGAAAGCTGAGATYATTTTTTTTCTCCTATGATAATAAAGATTTTATTTTTTATTTTTATTGTTTTGGGGRTATTTTTTTGTAAGAGCAGAAGCTTCCACTATTGAGTTTGGACACAACTTTCATTCTCTTCCRTTGTCTGGCCTAGCCATAGGGCAGCCAGAAATGTCTGCCTTTCAGCCTTATTGTATTTAATGATTTATTGGAGGTTATGGTGAAATACTTTTTTTAAAAAGGAATAGTATATGCTTCTCATGTAATGAAAATGTTCCTTAATGTACGCTTTATTAATGCTGCAGGCAAACAAGTGGATTTCTGGCTTTAGTTTAGAAACATAACTTGTTTCATAAAGGAATTTCTGGCTAATCTACATGGGTGCTAATAACTTAATATTCTAAAATTTCCCCTTCTCTGTTGTCACTTTTACCGTTTCTTAGAGCATTACATTTTGTTCTACTTCAAATCTATGATTTTATAATGGCATATTCTAGTCTCAAGCAACTTTGTATAATATTTCTTTCTCATAAATGATGAGCCTGCAGTAACAATACACAGTAGATGCCTGTACCTGTGATATGTGTTTATTAACATGCACTAGCTATATAAATTCTCAGCATAGAATTCCTGTAATACATTTTGCATATGCTCAAATTTATCTTTCTTCAAGAATAAGAGATGTATAATACCAACATTTGAAAAATGATATAATTTAATTTCATTTAAGCAGTTAAGCATTTAATTTCCAAGGCAGAAAGAAATAAAGATATCTGGTGCTGCTTGTTATTATTCAGTTTTAAAAAGCATTAATAGTTAACCTCTTGTCTGTGTGTGAAATATAGACTTCCTGCAGACCTATCTTTACATCACCTGCACGTGACATTAAGAAACTAGAACCAGTTCCCTGATGCATTGTTAATTACTCACTTTCCCCAAAAGATATTTCTTTTGCCCTGGAAAATACCTACAATGAAAGTTATACTCATCAGCATTATTGGTGTACATAGAAGACTCATCATAGAATCATAGAATCAGTAAGGTTGGAAGGGACCTCTGGAGATCATCTAGTCCAGCCTCCCCTGGTTGATTCATTYGGCTGATGAGACAGTTGAATAGTTGATCTGTCATTTGCAATCTATCCTATAAATTCCTTGCCTGAATAGGGAAACAGACCAAGGAAAGTCTTTTCCAATGCAGTTACTGTCACTGATTTAACACATGATTGTGTGCTACAGCACTTTTCTTTCTCATCTTTCCAAACATGCTATTGATTAATTTTCAGCTTTATGTGATGAATTGCATCCAATTACTTGTTATGGTATTTATTTGTTTTTATAGTGATTTCTACAATAGCCATTTTAAACTTCTAAAATGCAGTGAATGTTTATTTAATGGGTCCTCTTAATTGATGCTACCTACTTTATTCATTTGTAACTATGTACTCACATAATGTCCATGAATTATATTAATGTAAGATTAATTTAGRGGGCAGTCTTAAAAGGAACTGAGCATTCTGGCTCTTTGCCAGCTAAACATTTRTGTGTTTGCTTAACCTTAAGCATGAATAATCTTATTGTTTTTATGTGACTAATTTACCTGTTTAAGGCTTCCCTGAGTCAGATACAGGTTGCTCAGCATTTCCTTGGAGGCAGCTTTTACTTAAGTGATGCATCAGGCTCCTCTAAATAAAGGATATGAGGCCAAGTTCTCTTTTAGTGTAAGTTTGATACAGCTCTACTGAAATCAGCAGAGTTGTGCCAATGTAAACCAGCAAGGAATTTGGGCTACTCTGAGTTTCGTAATAATTACGAAGAGAGTAAAAACATTTTACGTCTGCAAAGTTGCCTTTGAATATGGTATAATCTGCATTCCTTTCAGGACAATGAGGCCTGACTGCTTTTTACATCACAACTGTATTCTTTGTTATGTGCAGTATAATCTTTGTTGAAAATAACGGGAAGAGAAAAATTAGGGCCTAATAGTGATATACTGAGCATAATCTCACAATCTAATTGAGCTGATTCCATAAATTAATACTGTTTTTCCTTAGGAATAATAGCTTCATGTGAAAAAAATTAAATGATGTGTATTTTTTATAGGAAAATGTATCAGGATTACATAATTCAGTATAAAGAGATTTTGAAGCAACACCATGAGAAATATTCCGAAACTCCACTTGCACAGGAATAYTACAGAAAAAAGAAAGAGCTTGAAGAAATCCAAAACAGAATTTTGCAACAGTCTGAGAGATATAAATTACAAGAAGATGCTTACTTGGATATTGGTATTTTAGCATTAATATTGTCGAGGTTTTAACARTAAATCCTGGTGTAAACACTGGCATGCACTGCACATTAAAAGTACTGTACAAACACCAACTAATTAATTTTTCACAGTATGTCTTCAGCTAATGAATTTTTTTTCTGCTATATTTTTTTGAGAGAGAAGATTTTGAACAAGRATTTAGAATATGCGTGCTAATACTTACTCTTCCAACCCATGAATCTAAGGGSGAGAGGTTTGCCATTAGATTTCTTGGGGTAAAAAATGCCTTAATAATAAAATTACATTAGGTCTAGCCTCTCAAAAGTCTATTTCAGTGTATTTTTRTAGATTTATTTTCATGCTTTTTCCATGGTCTTTCTCTCTATACTGCTATTTCTGTTAAATATACGCTAATCCAAAGATAAAAGCTCCCAATCTATTAATTTATYGTACATTTGCTAGAAAATTTGATTTGTGAATTAATGTTCTAAAATGAAATTTATTTTTGCAGAGCCTACATCTTTTAAATCACTTCATGACTGGGCTTTACAGATGTATCCTTGTTGTGTAGTGTTTATGCAGTTTAYGGTGGAAAAGTTTATATCTACCTTTCACAACTTTATATTAAAAAGTGTCGTAATTATTTACAGGTTTAGGTCTAGAGTGACAGCATAGGTATTTTCCTATGAGAAAACAGAAGGCCAAATAATAAGCTTCAGTTAAAGTTTATGGGAGCATTTTGGGTGAAGAAAAACAAATCTCATTTAATAGCATATCAGTCAAAATGCTCCATTAAGGAAGAGATGACTAAGCAAAGTTAGATTTGAATATCTGCCTAGGAAATGTAAACTTGTCAGAGCTTCCTGTACATCTAGCATTTGCGCTTATGGGATAGAGCTGCAGGGGATTTCTTAGTACACCTAACCTGAAAAAAGTAATGTTACCGCAGAGACTTTTGTAGCATTGCTGAAATTCCTGTTCCTGTAGCTTTCATAGGATCAGAACTTAAATTGAATCCCATGGCCTGCATGGAGATAGCCCTCATCTCCTTGATTCACCAAGTTCAYGAGTGACCCTTTCTGCTCTTTTCGATGAAGAACTATTTCTTTGGCAAATTACTAGAAAAAATGGGAGTTCCTCACTAACGTTTCATTTATTACATTTTTCCCATAGGATTTTTACCCTATGAGCAATCCAGCGTCAGTGATTGTCTAGTGGGAGCTTTRTCCTCCATTTTCCTACAAATACAATTTACATTTGATAGGCTTTGTAAAAGGAAAGCTTTTCAATAAAATGCTTAGAGGGAGCTTAAGGTTTAGTATCTTTATTCTCTGACATGATTACATTTTTTGTACCGTTTATATTCCTTAACATGAAAGTGCTTCTCTGAGGCAAAAAGCACAGGAAATTTTAAAGCATGCTGCAGTTGCTACACAAGAATCAATTGAATTTGAAAAAGAAATAAAAGAATTAGAAATGAAAATTAATTATTTTAAAAAGGTAACTGTGTATTTTAATTCTATTTTATATGCATATTTTTATATATATACCATTAGATTTTCTGAAACATAAAAAATGTAATGAATTTTCAAGCACACAGATGAACAGGAGAATTCCAGAATTAGTAATTATGTTTCTGTAGCATCACATATGTTTTCTTAGGGAAGAAGAGTCTGTGAACGTAAGAGCTCTTAAAGCTTGCTTTTTATTGACCTCAGTTTACACCATCATTTCCTTCAAGGCATTGTGCCACTGTGACTTCTGTAGTAGTTCAAGAAGGCCAGATGATATTCCTCAAAATATAGCAGTGCCCTTCCTTAATGAGCCCCAGGGCTTGAATGCATTGCTGTCAAAGATTATACTAGTTTTTAGAAGGTTCTGTTGATATGATTAACTAAATGTGGTTTGCAGCAAGAGTCACATAAATTCCTATTTTTTAAAAAATAAATGTGAGGATAAATAAACCTCAGAGGTACAGCCTGCTGATTTAAGGCAGGACATTAGTATAGCTCCAATGACAAGAAGAAATGCTCCTTCCAAAGTGATAATCTTTCAAAAAAGGACTTCGTCAGGAAAGCACTTCGACCCACTCCTCTACTAAGAGGTCAGCGGTCTCTCCTAAGCCTGAATACCAGTCTCCTAAAGGTTTTGGTAAGTTTTTATAGTATCACAGCTGGCCACTTCTTCCTCTCTGGACCAGATGATCAAATATTCCAGTTATAGCTGTGTCAGCCCTGTCCACTGCAGCCAGCCTAGTGCTGACAGAAGCATACTGTGCGCCAGTGGTTGTTTTTATTTATAATTTGTAATTATAGACTGAAGCTCCCAATGTGGTAGGTGCTGTATAAACATAGAGTAAAAAGGGATGAGGTCAGTTAATTTGTGTCTATTAAGAAGAACATATAAAAAGCTGCTTGTTCTGAATAGGTTTGTAGTGTCTATGCACAAAAACTTCTGTGTTTATTCCGGTTACAGTTGGTCCAACAACAAAAAAATTGCCCCTCTCTTCAAACCTTGTTCTGCTTGTTTCTTTAAACTGTTGTGGCTACAGAAACAGTGTTACTATATATTGATTCATCAGTTTTAGGAAACATTTGCAGCATGTAACCATAWTTTTTCAAGTTTTTATGATGTTGATGTTTATATGTTCTTTACCTTTTCAGACATTTGAAGGGACTACAGAAGATCAAAATAATTCAGAAATCATGGAAGGAACAAATAAAAAAAGTCTAGAGAGACCAAAGGAGGTTAAAGAAAGGTACATTTAAAAACGAGTTATTTTTCCATGCTTTTATCTAGAATGCCAATTCAGCATTTACGCAAAAACTATAACAAACACAAATTGTTGCTATGATAGTGATTGTCAGGCTTCTCCGGCCCTGGGCAGGTGATTTAATTATGTAATTTTAAGAGTTTCGTATTTCTTAGGGTTTAATAAAAAATGGTCGTGAATTTTGATTCTTGAAAGCAAAATGTTTCTGGAAACTTACTGTCCTGAAGTATTTTATACAAATCTTTGTTCCTCATAGCTACTGCTTAGAGCATTATGTGGATAACTTTATAGGTCTGGAATACAGCTGCAGTGACTATGCAGTCAGAAATAAAATACATTAACTCTGCTAAACAAATATTTGGTCAAAAAGCAATCAGGTTCCAAATGACATTTGTGTTCATTTCTGAACTGCTAAAGAAATTTAAAAACAAGCATGAGTGAAAGTTTCACAGACAGGATTAATGGCTTAGTAAATTAGTCAATGGACAYTTACAACTGGGGTTCACTTTAATTGGAAATCATTTACAAGTGACTGAAAATCACCATCAGCATCATCATGCACTCACCTGGAATCCTTGTGAGTATTGAAACATCATCCTTAGAGCTAGTGCCATTAGACCAAATTCCATTTGAAACTGAAAATATATCCGAAAGACTTGGTTCAAGTGACTTTACGTTTTGTKGTGCTTGAAAAGGAAGCTTTTTAGGGTTTTAAATTAGCCATTTAAAGCACTGTATGTATAGAAATGTGTCATTGTAACTATCCCTAAGRTCCTTTCCACATGGACATTTTTAAATATCCTCCTATAGAGGATATTTTTCAAGTGATTAACTTTTTATGGGTTATAGCCTTTCATCAGTTCTATTTACATATATGTGCTTTTCTTAACTGGCAAGACCTCAGGAATACAGGGAAGCAAGAAATCCACTGAGATGTAAGAATAAGTAAAAAAGGCTGGAAACTGTCCTATGGAATTTCAAAGGAACCAAAAATATACAATCTGAGGGAGGAGAATGCTAATTAAWGAAATATTGTAAAAGACAGAGAAATATTGTAAAGACAGAGGAAATCTGCTCRGGGACTGAGGGTTTGAGAAGCTCCCAGTCAAACCTCTCCTAGAAAGAGTTTGTGAAGGGCATCTTGCTAGACCTGCCAGTTCTGTGTCTGCCTCTGTGCCATGGAGTCTTCAGGTGGTTGCACCTTCACCAGAAGTTGTGTCTTGATCACATAGAGGTAGATGCTGTTACTGAAGCAACCATGCCATGGCTTGCATCATGGTTAAAAGAAGCTGCAAACATTTTACATTATTGTAACCCACATTTCTCTAACCTGCATGTACGCATTTACCTGGTACAGCATATGAGCGATAGTATCAGACCATAATCTGATTATTAATTAATCTGTTTTGCCTAGAGTAAATTTTTAAGTTTATTCATGTCAAAGGTATTCACAATATAAAGACTTGTGGCAAAAGGTGTAAAATTGTTTTTAAAAATCCCTATTTGGCATTAGTGTATTAAAAACAGCATTCGTGAAATCAGGATTGTCATTTGCTAAAATCACCTTTACTAGAAAGCATAGAAGTAGATAATTTGATTAGTTATTGATGTTAAAACAGATATATTATGAATCTGTGAATATGATCACTATAAAAACAGAAAATGTACTAAATTATATATTTTAATTATACTTCTGAAAACCTAAATTATCTTATGTTCTAAATGAGACATTTTTTGCTAATACTTCTTGGAAAGCATATTCTATAGTCATACGAAGTAAAACCTTTGCAGATGCAAGGCAACATACATATATGTAACAGTAGAATATGGGTACCAAAGGCAATAGTCTCTTGCGAGCTGTTCCTCRGTCACTACAGGATGACTCCTGAGCAAAGGCAGCTTTATGAAGAAATGAGACATATCTTCTTCTGCCACAAAAGAAGTAAAGAAAGAAAGAATTATACTGTGAATCTCCGTGAACTGAAGCAGAACAGCATGAAGAGAAACCAGAAGCATCAAGGGAAAGAACTAAGCAGAGCAATGAAAGCACTGAGTGGAACAATTTACAAATTAAAACTCATGAGATGTTTTACAGAGCTACAAGACAAGAGCCTAACCTGAAGGTTATAGCTGATGATATATATGTTTTTATTTGGACAGGAGAATGTCAATGGTAACTGTTTTTTTTAGAAAGCTTGGGACATTTCAGTTTGAAGCAGTTATTGCTGGCCAGCTAGTTGTCAGTTAGGCTGGCTGCAGAACAGAGACTCCTCTTCTCATACAAGCTGTTTTTTCTAATTAGTAGGCTTTCATTGTACACCAGTTATACAGAACAATTATCATAGTTAAAATTACCAAATCAAGGGTTCTTATGAATCACTAAATAGGAACACTACATAGCAGCGCATTTCTGTTTGAATTTTAAAGCCAGTTGAACTGCTAAGTTACTGGAACTCTTTTGAATCTCTGGTCTTTATTTCTTAATTAGAGATCATATTTATTATGTAGAAAGGCTGAAATAGTAAATGCTTTGGCACATACCATGTTCATTCCCTTTGCTTTTCTAAAATGTTCGAGAGAGATTTGATTCTGTTATTCTGCAAATTTGTTCCTTCAATTTGATTCTATATTTTAATTCTACTTCTGAATACCTAAAATATCTTGTGCTCTAAAGGAGACCTTTTTTGTTAATATTTCTTATAAAGCATATTCTGTAGAGGGTTAGTGCCATTCTTTCAGTGTCTTTGTATTATGAATGATTACCTTTAATGACCAAAGGGAAAAAACTTCATAATATAAATCTTGGAAAAATACTTATAAAACTATTTCTGGACTTCTAAGCGCAAATATATATGAATAGTCAACACTGTGCTGAGCAAAACTTCATAGGTAGTTGTTAGGTAATTAATAACATTATAGGTTATTAATAATAACTTTATTATTAGTTATTAGGACAGTTAGTCATTAAAAATCCTACTTCCTAAAGAACTTGCTAGCGTGCTTGTGACAAGAGTACTGAATACAGCTTCAGTAAAAAGCCCTGGTAAATACCACAGTAGTCAGTGTGATTCTTCATAGGTATAATCAAAATATACTTAAGTACAATAGTAAAGATAAAGCCATATTCATCTTTAGGCTTCATTATGTAGGGAGAAATTACTGCTAAGGAAATGCAATGTTATTTTGACTTAGGAATATCTATTTTTTTCTTTAATTTGCAACTCAGTAAAAACCAAAAATATTATCTATTTTGCAATATCAATCAAAATAAAGATTTTTTTATCTACTCAGATGTCTACTAACAATGAAGTAGATAAAGAGGACAAATGATCTTTCTTGTTGCTGCAGTTTGACTTCAGCCTGCAGCTTGATTTTTTTTTCTTTCAGTCGTTATTAATTACGTCAGAGAAGGTGCCTATGAGTTTTTTTTCTTTCAATAGTGTTTTGGGGGAGGGAAGGATTTAGAGGTATTRTATATACATTAAATTTAACTGCAGGCTTTTTTTGGGAAGGTATTATCACTAAAACTAAAAAACAAACAAGACTCAAACTCTTAAGTTTTTTTTTTTTTAACTACTGTTGATATAGTCTTCTGACTAGATAAATGTAGAAAAACTCTTTATTTCATGGCAGGCAAATATTTAGAAATGTGGTGAGATGTCTGCTAGATTTTACAAAAACATACAGAAAGTAACTCCAGGAACTTTTAAAAACACCATTTGGCAGCCTAAGGTCTGTAAAAAGCTACTTGATGGCAATCGAACTTGTAACCATCAGCAACAGCCTTGTTCAGTTAATTCACTATTGAATGGTGATTGTGATAAAGTGGCTAGAGAAGCCGTTCGGAGCAAAAGGCGAGTAAGCAAACTCAGCCAGCGTTCTGCGCTCAGCTCCGGTTTTATCTCTTCTTGCTTTTAAGCTCTCCACATCCAGTCTTGAAGAGATGCCATTCAGATGAACATCTTATTTCCTGCAGTACTCATTCTTGACACAAGCAACATCTGTAATTACTAAGACTGGAAGAAATACAGGAAAAAAAACCCCATTATTCCTGTTTTATTTAATTGATATGTTGGCTGGTATGTGGTTTATGCAGTTTGTTAGGTCTCTGAGTCTAGTACAGCACAAGGCATGTATGTAGCTCTACAGGTGAAGATAGTCCTTTTCATCAGAGTTATTTGTTTGAGATGCATTCATTATTTTATGTAATAAGAGTTGCACAGATATATTAGTTTAATTTGTTGTTGGCCAATATCTTATTCACAACTTCTAGTTTGGTGTTGTTTTACCAGTAGCACTGCTAATTTTGCTCCATACTACCGTATAAAGTGCATTCTGCATTTTTTCTTGCTTTTTATTTAAAAAAAACTTCAGTAAAAAAAGAACTTGATTCAAATCTTCAGTTGTTCTGACTAGTATTGCTTAGTCAGCCATAAATCAGACATTGTAGCTAGAAGCACAGTGGCATCAAGCAGGAATGCCAGAAATAGAATAAAATAAAACTCCTTATTTTAAAAAGTGGTAAATGTTCTTGTGCCAAATAGTCACTTTACCTTGCTTTGTCCTGCTAACTTCTGTATCTGTGCTATAAAAGGCTATTTACCCTACGTATATAAACTTGCAAGTGAAAGCACTTGCTGTAGTTTTCTGTTTTGTGTGTATACAGTATGAGTATTTCAGACAACCTCAGGGAGAGAAAAAGTGTTTCTAAATGTGAAAATGTGATTTTAGGACTATAATAATGGTTAGGGTACTTTTAGTAGTTGGGATTTTATACTTTTATAGTACTTTTCTTTGATACTGATAAAATTCAAGCTGGCAGTGTTTTTATGGTTAGCTCATTATTACTTCACGTCTTCTGCTTTGAATGACATTTTCTGTCTGTTGTTCTTTAAGGAAAACTTAAAGGTTTATGTTTTACTGGAGCTAAAAGAGGTAGAACCTCCCTGGAAGCATGGATCTCCCTTTAAAACTCCATTTACTTGAAGCAGTTGGATTTTATGATTTCCTGTTTTTTTATAGTTATTAACTATTTTTTTCTTTTAGGATATTTGAAGCGAGTGAACATCCATCCTTGTTAAATGAGAAACATCAGCTGTATAAACCATTACATCTCCCTTGCATTCCTCAGAAATTAGTCCAATCTGTACCGACTATTAGATTCTCTATGCAACGGACAGAAACAGGTACAGTGTGTTTCTAATTATCTTTTTTGTGAGGATTTTGGCTTATCTATGAAGTAAATGAATGGAAACCATGATAATAAAGCAGGTTCAACTACTTCTACTGTGCTTTTTGGCACCAGGCTTTCTACAGCAGTTGAATACTTAGCCGTCCTTATATTTTGAAAATCTTCTGTGTCTGATTCCTCTCTCATCTGTGCAGTGAGGAAAGTGATGTATGTGATAATGTAGTGTCAGAAAGATTTGAAACCTACCTTTAGCAGCATTTGTAAATGAATATTTTTTGTAGTAAATTGCTTGATACTTGCGTATTCTGAGATACCTCTCTTTACGCTATCTTTTAAGAGGAAAGTTTATAAGCTTTGTTCACAAATTCTGTTTAACAATGCCATGCTTTGGATACTTAGTACTATTAACAATATTAAATAGTATTTATTACTCTAGGCAGAGAAGAAAACGAAGAATCTATGCAACACTCAGTGGTTGCTAGCAGTTCCTCCAGCCACGCAGAAAATCAGGCACAGGTATGCAGTTCTCCCGTTGGTAAAAATGTAGGATTGTCCAATATGTTTTATATGCCTGTTTAAATTTAAAATACATCAAATATATCCAGTGCTATTATATCTTACATAAAACTTGTTAACACTGGAACCAAGGTGCTAAGTCTTGCCTCCTTTAGTGTCATTTCTAATTCAACTGGAAATGTGTATCTTATTACAAAATGATATATGCTGTTATGAAGTGAGACTGATAGTCTTATTAAATATTCTAATATTGGTTCCCTCTCAAAGTTTGGGTAGACAATTTATCCAAATCATTTTGTATAAAACTTGTTAAAGCTTAGAATAACCTATGTAGATTTACTTGATTGTATGTAGCAAATTTTTGGAATTTTAATACAGCACCATAATCTTTCATTACTGAATAATCATCAGTCATCTGCTCCGTAATGAAGGATTTCATAAAGGACTAAATGCGCAGGATGCTATACAGAAAACTTTATGGTCAACAGCTCAATTCTGAAAATCAGTCAGGAAAAAAAAAAAAAAAAAAAAAAAGCCCGGCTCAGAGGAGTCAAAACCACTGGCAGCACTGCTGCGTACACTTGAGGAGTCTGCAGCTGCATTTTTTTTCCTTCTCATAAAACCTCCAGCTCCTGTGGCACTTTCTTGAAAAGTTGAAAGTTCTGCAGCTTAATATCTTAAATACTCTAACACAGCAAAACAATCCAGAAACAAAGTGGAGGAACAACATGCATAGGTATAAAAACTGCTAATAAAATCTCGTTAACTGCAAGAGCTTTCATAGGCCAACAGATTAGCAAAGTATAAAAGACATACTCAGATAAGGTAAGGCCATAGAAGATAAAGTATGTTCATTGTTTGCAATAGTTTTTGCTGTGCAAAAGTTTGAGGACGTTTTCATACAAAAACCTTTATTTTTAAGGTACATTTCACTGGATCTATTTTAACCCAAATTTTAATGAACAACGTTTTTCAAGTAAAAGCTTACAAGAACCAGTTGTGGTTTTATTAGGAATTTCAAGGACCTGAAAGATGAAGTGGGTCAATCACTAAATGATTTAGGATAGAGCCTGTGATAGAAGGAAAAACCTTTATAAGATAAGGCAACATTAAGGGCAAGGGCTAGATTGAGTGGAGCAAGACCAGAGGAAATATCAGACAATTATGATTGGTGAGTGACTGAAAGAGTTGAACATGATGAGGATGAAGGAAGGGCTGTTGCCAGGGTAATCCAGAGATGAGAATGGGGAGGTAGGGTAGGACCTAGAATTGCATTCAGGAGAATAGTGGAAAGCAGTAAGTCAAGGTTAAGGGAACTTTAAGAAAGGGTGATGGCAACAAGGAAARGAGGATGGAGTCTGAGGAAAAATAAAAGGAATGGAGGAAAGGAGGTTGCTATGGTTCAGAAAAGGAGTGCTATAAGCTACAGGAGCTGAGTGGCAGACAGATTCTGAATACCCAGCCCTTGTGTCCCCCAACTCAAGTTAAATTCTGTTTGATATGTTTTACAAAAAAAAAAAAAAAAGTTCCCTGTAAAATAATGTGTTTCTATTGCTGAGGCATAGATTTCTAGTGCCACTGTGTGCCCTTAAGGCACAAATACATGCTATGTGTGAGAGCTGGGGCTTCTGATCTGATGAAAATCTGTAAGGAGGGGAGTGTTTTTATGTCTCCTGCAGTTCTGCACTCCGCACAGGGGATAGGCTTACTCATGTGCATACCCACTTTGGCCTTTAGAGATAGAAACAGGCCTGGCTCCAGCCCTTTCTGTGTTGTCAAGCAGGAGCAACCTGACTGCAGTGGTAGAAAACATGACTAAAGTTGGTCTATTACGTAATATTACTAGTAAGACTAAAAAGTTAGTTATTTATCCCTAGCCATTAATGGCGTAAGTGAGACTTTATCAAAAACAGTACAAGTGGTTTTAGGTATTACACTATAAAAAAGTTCAGCTGGGGGTAATGCAAAGAAAGGCAAAAAACATAGTTATGACCCCTCAGCAGAGTTTAAAAGAATGAATTTGAACTGTTTAAGGGGAAATCAGAGCAATATTGTTGAAGTAAAAATTTCATAAGCTACTTCAGTTGAATTTTTTCCTGTGTTCTAGATGGTTATTGGCAATGCAGGGACTAACAGTCCACAAATTGCTGAACTTTCATCGATAGCAAGCCTGCAAAACCAAATACAATTCAGGTAACTTTTCKTTAATAAAGTAATTTTCATTATTCAGATTTAAGATTATGGAAATAATTGCCATTCAGACAAACAGTAGTGTTGTTTTTGTGTTTTAGACTGGTAATTCCTCCAAAGCAGATGACTCCTAATGAACAGTTTGAGAGTGAAAATACAGTAGTAGGTAAAGTACCACTGACATTTTTGGATAGGATGAGCTGTTATGCTATGCCAGATAAAATAATTATGATAGAGAAAAATATAGGATTTTAACTTTGGTATTAGGTGGACTACCATTTATATTCCTTTTCTACCTTGATAAGTTAGTTAAACTAGTGGGTATAGCAGGCAGGCAAAGACCCAATTTAAATGGGGGTGGAACTGAGCAGTAGCCTACTGATGTGGGATGCATTCTGCGTTGGCTGGTGCTAATGAAAGGAGCCTCCCAGCATCGCTCATAAATTACCCTCTAGTCTCATATTGCATGGATAAAATGAAATCCAGTAAGAGTCTACCCAGAAAAGGAATGAGAAAATGCAAAGAAAAGGGTGATAATAAACTAAGTAATTTAGAAATCTAGAAGCATCAGAATAAAATTACTAAAAATTAGGGTTAACTTTTGAAACAGAAACAAAACAGAATGGTTACAAATGCACCTGTAATTCTGAAATCGCAAGGCACTCAGCTTTAGTTTAAATACATTTTTTTACTTATATTGCCAGTTTAGGTCTGTGTCAAAAATTACAGTCCTTTTTTATACATAGGATCCTGATAATACATCCTGAGACACAAGACCTGAGCGCACAGTGCATGAAACATTGTGTGGCCTGAAAATTAGGGAAGAAAGCCTGGTAACATTCTCATTTCCCATCTTGGCTTTAGCCAAGATACACTTTGAGATACACTTCATCAGTCTCATATGAATGTGCTTTTTATATTGTTTTCACATGGTTTCTGTTGACTGGTATTAGCACTCTCAGAGAGCAAAAGCTAGATTAGAAGAATATAGCAAACAATATGAAGTAACCTAAACATTACTTTAACAATAGTGAATAAGTGGTAGGAAACTATTACGAAAATGGCCGCATAGTGGGTTATTATGAAAACCACAGGCAGAACACTTCCTTATCAATAGCAATGCTAAGTTAGTGAATCTTTTTCAAGGATTCTTTTCCACAATGTATTTTTTATTTATCCATTTAAAATGTTGTTATGATGCAAGCAGTGCTGATTTCTTTGTATAGCAAACCAAGAGGCCAAATGTGATGATAAAGAAGCAGAAGATGAGTCAAAGGATTCTTCATACGTACCTGAAGTAAGTGAACCATTTCTTATGTAATAAAGAGCAGTCAAAGTATCTCGACATATTTTAATCTATTGGTAAGACGTAAGTCCCAGGAACTGACAATATGATTCATTGTAAGGCACTCAACAGGTGAGAAGCCAGTTTGTGCTTTCTGATTATTAATATAGCACTCATTGCTCTTGATCAAGTCAGTGTTCTGCGACTTTTTATATTCCCTCAACTACTGGGGTTTTAGKACAACTAACCTTATGCACATAATATGTTTTTGTATAGAATTGGTAGATATTATTTTCATCAATGTGAGTTAAGATGCAGAGGGACATTTTTCTAAAATGTTTGCATTTGAAACTCCTTCTCCCACAAACTGAAGTAGACAGGCTTTGTACTTGTTACAGAATCTGTATGGCTGCATTTGCGCTGCTTTTATGAACTGTGCCTGAGTGTGAGTTCAAGCTCACAGCACTAATATATTTAAGCCAGTTGTGTGTACACCTTGCACATACAGGTTTATATCAAGATCAAGTTTGAGATACTCCTCATCTTCTGGGTGACTTGTTACAGACTCATGCCTGCAGGCAGCTGATGGAGAAGAATGTTTTTAAAACAACATTCAGTCTAATGGAAATTGCTCCATGGAATTGAAGTGTACATTCGCATTTAACATTTCTTGAAAGAGAGAAAATATCTCAGTCAACTGAAATATATTCTATGGTGATGTTCCTTTATTTCAGTAGGGAATATCAAGAGGGTTCCAGTGTGACTTTAAGCATTATGCCAACCCATAACTTAGAATGAGATCTTTTATTCAAAAACAATATTTTCAGTCACCTCACAAGTTTCTTTATTTTTGGAATGAAAATTTTCATGTATAGTTTCAATCAGAAGTCCATATTAAATTAGCTAAAATAAGGTTACAGTTGTAACTATGGTGAATACAGAACATTGATCATGTAATTAAATTCCCTTTATTTTTCATCAGAATGAAAATACCTAACTAACTCTAAAACATATAATGAATATATTTATAGATAAATAGACTACTGATATTTGGAAAATTATATCTGCTGTGAATATTATTGTATGTTTCTTTTTAATAGGAGGTACATGCAAGTTTTAAGTCAAGTGAGGATAATCCTGACACTGCAGAAGAAAGTGATGAACATTTTCTAACAGCATCTGAAACACCTGTATTTTTAAGAACACCTGACTCAAAGGAAAAGAAAACACAGTTCTCTAAAACACCTCCATTTGACTTGTATGATTTCAGTTTTTATTTAGATTTTGTGACTAAAATTGTATTGATGTTTATTTTATAAGCATTTACTTTCTTTCTGAAAGATACTATGGAAAGACTTCTCTGGAAAGCTCTTCTGAACATACTCAGAATTTTTGTGACTTATATTAGGTAATTTATTAGATTTCGTTCTTAGAGTATCATTTCTGTTTGAAGCTATTTTGAAAGAAGAGGACTGTACTCAGTAATGTGTGAGATATACGTTCTTTGTGGCTCCTTTACTCAAATTGTTTCCTTCTCCTGCAGTAATATTTTTTTACACCAGTTTCTATCCTTAAATTGTTTTCTTGGCGTATGAGGAGAAAAGGAAGGGAATTAGTAAAAGCACTTCACTTCTTTACAGAGTAATACTGCTTGTTGTGTTTTGCAAGAAGCAAGTATTGATGGAAGCTGTAGGAATTTAGGAAAGTGACAAAACAGAAAAAGAAAAAAAGCTGCCTACATTACTTTCTTAAATTATTAATGTAGTTTCTTCTTTTGTCATTACAGCATTCATAATTCAGGTTGTGAAGAAGCAACACCAAAATTTCCTGCTTTCTTTTCTCTCTTAAGCTTCTCCCAAAAGTCACCTGGATTTAATTTGTTTGATTCTTCTGTGTTTGGGGCAGAAAATTCATCTGATGAGGTAAAAATGAGTGCTTAAGAACATTAAATTTCCATAAAGCAAAACATGCTAGGAAAACAGCATTGACAATGAATGAGGTTTTTCAGACTTGTTATATTTTTACCAAATCTTTTTTTTTTTTTTTTT
>NW_028186557.1:2922909-3018456 GCF_003343005.1 Rhea americana
CTACTAAGATGACTTCTGATCAAGTATAGATCTTTCCCACACGGGCAATGGTATGACAGACTCTTGTGCAGATACATAGGGGGACTAGATTCACAAAAAGGTTTCTGGTTAAGTATTGCAATGTAAAACTTAAGGTACCCTAGCAGAATTCACAACTCTCATGCCAAGCCCGCCTGTTATTGTGTTGCTGAAGGGGAGCAGTTACTTAAGAATATTAGTTTTTTTCCCCACAAAAAGCAGAACAGAGAGGGAACAAAGAGAGGAGTATCTATCAGGAATTTTGAAAAGCAAATAAGACTTAGCAGCCTTATTTAAATGGAGGATTTAGGTAGCTAACTAATTGGAAGAGGGATTTGAATCCAGGTTTTCCTTTTCCTTTGAAGATTCCCTAGCTACAGTGCTATAGAGCTGTTTTTATTTTCCTTGGCCTAACAGATAGATAATTGGGTTATTTAGGCACATAAGAGCACAGTTCAGTGGTTAGGTATGGCTTGCTGGCAATATAGATTCAAACTCCGTGATATAAATAAGGGATCTGAATCCAACTATCTCATATTCCTGGGGTGTGCTCAGTTCTTGAAGTAACTAGAGAGAAGTTGGAGGAGGGAAGAAGAATGTCTTTTATTTTGTGTTTGGCAAGACATGCATAGGTGGTATCTTCTAGCATAAGCTGTATGCAGGGGATCAGTAGGCTAGTGGACAGTTTGTGAATTGTTTAGAAAAGAAATAGGTGCTAAGTCACCTAATGCTGTCAGAAGCCATGTTATTCTGTGCCTGCTCAGCAGCAGAAATCAAGAGTTTAGCAGCCTCCAGCAGTCACGTGGAACTGTCAGAAGTTGGACTGGAGTTTTGTATCAATTACAAATCTAGCCATGGGACTATTTCTCAAGAGTGGTTATACTACTGCTCCTTCTGGTATTGTCGGTTCCTACTCATGAGGGAGTAGTTCTTTTACTGCTTAGAGGTTTTCACAGAATGAAAGTATTTTGATTCTTTTTAGTTTAAAAAACAGCAGAAAGTCAGACCAGATTTTGGTCAGTTTTTAGACTGATGCATTTTGAAGAGCAGAGGGAGTCTGTTTGCTGAAATATAAGCAAGTATTACGATAAACTTTGTCTTCAAAGTTTACCTTGCAATTTTAAGAACTGTAATAAAATTTGTAATGTAGAGTTTATAAAGGATGTGAACATGCACTGGGAAAGCATCTTTTTCACCAATCTCAGAATGAACTTATTGCATATCAGACTTAGAGGTTATATTTCATGTCTCAATTGCTAAATAAAACAACTGTTACATTTCAGACAGGTGAAAGTTTTTCTGCAGGAAACTTAAATCCCGTGTCCCCACACAAAGATATTGGTAAGTTTGAAAGTGAAAAGCACTTGTATATACTAGCTCTCTTCTATTTGTGCTTGTATGACTGACAAACTAATGATCCTGCTTAACAAGGCAGTCTTGCTTGTCTAAAAGGATATTCAATCATTATATATTGATTTGTGACCTTGTAATTCAGTGATTGTGTACACTTGTATTTTGACCAGCATAAATCTTTCACTGCATATCCTGCCCTTCGCACTTGAAATGTACTGGATGTCATGAAAAAAAGACGTGTGGGAATGAAAGAAATAAGGATTGTGTTAGGTATGCTTGCAGCAAACTCTAGGAGGAGCTGCAAGAGAAAAGAAAATTTAATAGTATCAGAGTTTTGTAAGCTTTCTCATTCATAAAAGCCTTGTAATGTAAAAAGATATAGTACTTGGTTGCTACTGCTTATGGCTACCAGTTCAGTGCTAGAAGACTACACCTGTTGGGCTTTTTTAGCCCTCAGCTAAAATGAAAATAGAGTTTTCCATTTTGTTAGAAAAATCTAAAGGGTAAACTGACTTTCACTGATTTAAACCAGTGGAAGTACACAATATAAAAATAGCAGAAGTGAGAGAGAGGAGAATCAGACCTAATAAACTGTATCTTCCACTCATACTAAGCGAGCCGTGCATGTTTACACATTCAGTGTGAAATCCTGGTTTTATTGATAAGAAAAGTGAGTTTTTGGAGGTGCTACACATGCAAAACTACTTTATTGAAATGGATAAATAGAAGTTTGTGTGCATACATAACTCTTTTAGAGGAAAGTAGGTGGATTTTGTGTTACTAGATATAAAACACAAGAGGTATAAATGGCTTTTCTGTCTTTACCTTTACTTCTCAAAATATTTCTGTTGTTTGTCACATTGTAAGTTGATACCTTTGTATGAATTCTTTCACCTCTAAAGAACAAAGACTTCTGCTGCTTAATACTCAAAATATTTCACACAGTGCATTGCCAATAAGTATTGTTATAAATAATTTATGTACTTCACACTCCTTTCGACATAGCTTCCTAGAAATACCCTCCTTGAAGCACCATTTGCAATGCATAAATAAACACACAACTCTAGGCTCAACACGATGTAGGCAGTACAACATTATTACAAAAATATACTATGCTGAATGCAGTATTCTTTCAGTAAGATTTAATCTAATAATTAATTCAATGTGTATTCCATACAGGAAGCTTATTTGGGAAATCAGAAAACGAAGATGCATTTGCCTTTCCCTTCCACTCGGAATCGTCTTCTCATGCATTTGGAGATGGGAAAGATGACTTTAGTTTTCCATTTGCATTTGGACAGGATCAGAGATCATCGCAGTCTCCTTCCGTGAAAGGTTTTCATTCTTCCTTACAAAATACAAAGCCATTTACATTCTTTTGAATACCTTTGACTTCCTTTTAAATTCTTTTGCTACTTAGCCTTGACAAATGTTTTCAGTTTCTTAAGTTAAAGTACAAAGCATTTCATCTTCTCTTTTCATTTCATGTAAGAATACATTATTGCAGTTGCTGCAAGAGCATGTATATGTTCATCAAGCACACATGCTTTGAGATGCAGTGTTATTTTTCTTATTTATTTTCTAAATATGTTGTTTTCATAAAATGTTATGATATGCTCTCCCTAAACTGGCACTTATAAGCAGCAGAAATATCATTTTCAATAGCATGTAGAGTTAATTGAATATCTGTGAGAGAGCATTTAAACTTGTAGAGGAGTACTTTCAGTCTTTGATATAAAATAAATAGCTTGTGTGGAAAGTGTTAGTAAAAGTAACTTCAGTAGTCAAAGCTGAATTTGAGTTAAATACAGTGTTCTTAAATCTGTTAAACTATCTGTTTCACATAGAATATTTATAAAGTTTTTGAAATAAACATTTTTACTAATTTTATGTAAGGTTCTGTTAATGTCTGAAGTGAAATAATGTTGTAGCTACAATACTTGACATTCCAGCTTCTGTTTTTTAAATTGAAACACTGAAAGCAAGTGAAAGCAAAGTAAGGTCCTTCCACTTTTTCTAGTATCTTTTGAAAAAAAACACCAAAACAATCAGTGTCCAATGTCAAAATGTAATCAGTACAGGTATATCCATCAGTTCTCCACAAATGGCTTTCCTTCTGGAATGGCTAGCTGTGAAGACATCACAGTTATTCCACAAGGAATGCTGTCTGTTCTGAGCCATCCACCATACCGTACACTGTGAATTTTTCAAAACCATCTTCCCCAAAACCAGCAGTTTCAGAGTTACGGCTTTTAAAGGAGATACTGGGTCATTTTTGAGTTAATCTTTTCTGTTACATGTGAAACACAGATTATTAATTTTTGAAAGTCTTTTTGAAGTTCATAAGGGAAGTCTGTTTCTCAATCACTTACCATAAAGAGGATTTACCCTTGACAGCAGGCAAACAAGATACTTGAAAGTAAGCAGAGCAAGTAAAGGGTAGACCACATCACTCACCAAACTTCACAAAAAATGTTGCAAGTACATAAAATAGACACAGGGGCACTTGAAGTGAGTGGAACAGGCTGATGATAAACATCCTACTGCTATAGTCTGCAGAGCCTGCCAATGAACTGTCAACAGAGTTCTAAGAGGAGTAGAGTCTCCTTTCCCTTTGCTGACCTGCAAAGTCCTAAGTGACCGAGAGCTCAGTTATCTATGCGACAACTTCTCCTTATCTGCCAAACCTCTATATGCCTTAGGACCATCTTTATGCAGCCCAGCTTCTCCTTAAGTTCTTGTGTCTAGAGAATGGTAAAAGTTGGGTATTTTTGAAGGATTCTGAAGAAGGATTCAGGAAACCTAATGAAAGCACTGCTGAGATCCAGAATAAGTGGGACACATGGATTTGGTGGACTTTATTTGTCTGTTCATCTATCTACTACATACCTGGACATCTGAACACTTAAGCTCTAGGAAAATTTGAGAGATGACTTAAGCTTTTTAGGGTAGTGTTTTAGGGTATGCTACTGACAGATATTCTTCTTAGATAATTTAGGATGCTAGAAAGTGCAATTTTATTAGCTTAGTTATTCCGTAACTGAACCTCCGTTTCCTGTCATCTGATGATTTGTGTCATTCTTGTCTCTGACCTTTATAGTCCAGTYGTCAAGGCTGCTGCTGGAATAGGAGAAACAATAGTCCAAGATCTTGCTGGATGATCACATACACAAATTGGATAGCTTGATTAATAACAACAAAGAAAAAACTACCACAGAAGCGGCAACTGCCCAGTGTTTGGGATAATTTTCTGAGATGTGAGAGATGTTTGTGCTGTAACATATGGTCAGGAGAAGTGGCTTTTAAACACTCACTGAGCTAATTTATTGGTATCTGCCAAATTCTGCCTTAAAATGATTCTTTCTTATAATGCCTATAAAATCAATAGCAGTTATGTTGTTGGATTGCTGAGACTAAAACTCATCACAATGACCAATTTTGTTTTGTTCTCTCCTTTACATACACGCTTGACTATGTCCATCTCCTGTCTGAAAGTGTAAGCAGAGATCCTCTTGTCAACGTAGCTGTGGTTGTTTGAGAAAGAAGTGCTATTTTTTTCGTTACCACTTGTTTGACATTATTGCCCCCTTGGTGCAGATATGGTAAATGGATCGTGTGCTGCTTTCTCAWTCCTCAGTGGAGGATCTTGATTTGTATCACAGCTGAAAGTGTGGAAAGCTAACTCAGTTGACGCTAGACTCCAGTGGATGAGAAACAGGTAGCACATGCATACTGCGACTTAGCTAGAGACCATAACCTCCAGCAAAGCGATAGCAACGGGCAGCTGGGGAGCTATAATCTTTTAAAAGCAGTGCAGCTGTCTCCAAAGTGATAATATGGTTATACTTTATACTTGAACTGTAAACCCTTGGGGGGGGGGTCTTTTTGTTCTATCCCTGCATTGTACCTAGTAAAACTGTGTTCAGGTTCCTAACTCACTGACGAGGTAATAAAAAAAAATATCCCTGTTCTAAATAAGCAGAGCAGGAATTTGACTTCGAATCTCCTTTGAATTTTATATAAGTATCCTAATCAGAAGACAAATGTTTATTCAGGACCCTGCTATCTTTATTGGTCCATCTTATTTTTTAATGGCATTTTTGACTGGATATTGTTTCACCTAAAAGGTCCTTATAAGAGCTAGCATAATGTCCAGTATTATAGAAGGCTATGGATCAGTACTGGTTACATGTACTAGACAATCAGAATGGTAGGAAATATCATGATATTTGGATACAGTGGCTGTTTAAATTTGTTGAGTGCCATTCAACCTGCTGCTGCCAGGAGGAAGACACTGATGCCTCAGGTATCTTTGTCCCAGAGTAATAATACCTATACTGGAATGTCATTTGTCTGATCAGAAATAACAGAAAGAGCATTGCTCCATGTTTGCTTTACTTATCCTATTTGTTATGCTCTTGTTCCTATTTGTTCCTACTGTATCCTATTTGGTTGTAGGATATTTCCATTTACAAGGTACTACTTTTTATCCTACAGTAAAAAAAAAAATAGTATGACAAAGATGTTAAGAAGAATAACCCCACTATCCTCCAATAATTATTCTTCCACAAAGAGCTCTTTAGCTGTGTAGCATTTTTCAGTTAAAAGCACCGTAATAGTGGGAATTTCATTATTATTTGTAAGGTATTATTTCTATAACTATTTACACAGGACCCTATCAACTATTTTCAACTGTTAATTTTACTGATATACAAAAAGAAATTATGCTTATAAACAGTCTAGTCTAACAAATAAACAACAGATGGGTAGATTTGAGACAAAAAATAATTTAAAAGCTAGCAGGCAAAGACTACTGGAATGATTTCCAGCACTTGTGGGATATAGCATTTATTTTAATGTAATCCTGTTTTACTGCTGCATGCAACACCTTTGATGAAAAATTAGATAATCACCAAACTGTTTTCATTGAAAAATCAAGTTTCTCAATTTAGAGCAATTTGTTCGTTTTCTGTAACTTCCTGGCTAAGTCTATCAATATCAAACACGTACACACCTTAACATTTTGTAGGAGAATTTTTATTCTACTGTTATAAATAACCCTTAAAGTGATAAAAACTCAATTTTACATCAGAAAAAAAGTTCAGTGAGTATCATAGTGTTAAAATTGGTTCTTTACCATATTCATTTTTCAATGATGCCATCATGTGAAAAAAATGTATACTTAAGGTCACACGGTACACTCATCTCACTTGACTAATCACTCATTTTATATGTAACATAGCCAGAGCAACCAGAATTTTGGGTTGGAAGAAGTGCAGTGATGCAATTGTTACGAAATTGAGTTACAACACACAGCGTTGATTGGAGAACGGTGAATGTAAGTAGTGGGTCTATTTTTAGCTATTCATTAAGATTAACTATAGGATGAAAAAATAACACCTAGAGCTTTAAAAATCAAACAGTTAATTAAAACTGTGGTTTCAGTTGCAGCTGTTTACAGCATGAGTTGCAGTCTTTCCACACAGTCCAAAAAATTTCTGTACTGAACTCCATGAAAATTCTGTACATGAGTTCCTGGCAAATTTGGGCCCTATGTAAAGATGCATCTTTGTTTCATTTCTTATTTCAAGATTATGAACTTAATTAAAACTTCACATTGGAAGTAAAGTGGCAGCCTAAATATGTATGGGTAAATGCAAACTTTGGGGTAGTGGTAGAAGAATCATTGCACCATAAGAAAACAATCTTATACTACAGCATTAATACGCTTAAGCATTTCAAGGAAATAAGCTTTAAGTGCTACTTATTGTAACAGATTGGAATGTGTAGACTTACAGTATTAGAGGTAGTAATCTCCCCACTGCAAGGCTGATTGCATRGGTAGCAAGAGTTGGTTAATCCTTTTCGGCCAATGGCATAAAACAAGGATTAGTTTTTCATTTACTGCAGCTGAGTGGGTCATTAGGCTCCAAAGACACTAATGAGCCTGAACAGGCCACTAGATTCTGGTTTCACAGTTGTGGGCTAAACTGAAAGGAGATGACTCTGGTTTTTAATAATTTAAAATGTGATGTTTCAGTGATCTTCTTCCTGAAAAAATTGAATGAAAGCTGTAGCTATGGATTACAAACCTGGAATATTTACTTTTTCTCTTGGAATTTGAGTTGTTGCCAGATTAGTTGCCTTATAGGCTGAATGGCTCATTTAGAAATATCTCTGTTGCCTTGCTTTTATGTTCTGCTCTTGATGTCTCCAGAGTTGACACAAGTCACATGCAATCAAGTCTATGCTCCTGGTGGACAGGCACTGTCCTAATATTCTCTGACTCACACCCAGGTTGTTTGYAGCTCAGCAGTTCTGCTTCCAGACACATCACTTTGTGTTCTGATGCTAACATCTTGCCGAGAAATTGCCTCTTGGCACGTTGTTGCATGAATCCTGTACCTTGCTTGATTTGATGTGAAGACGATGCTCTTTTTAGCACTTGTAACACATCACCTTTGAGAAGGTAAGTTCTTCTTCCCACCTTGCTGTGTCCCAGCTTTTCTTCTTTTCAGTAATCAACTGTATTCACTAATAATAATATACAACTTTTATATAATTTCAGATTACAGATGCTACTCAAAGGGTATAAAAGAAAATATCAAAAGATGGACAATTCAATGTTAAAAATATTTAAACATATACAACAGGCAAATAATTTGATTGTTATGATTCTCTAGGAGAACTAACATCAAATTTTAATAACATAAACTTTATTTTTCATGTTGTTTCACAATCCCCAAAATTATTTCACAGCACACTATATTCCATAAGCCTTTGAGGTTAGGGTTACAGAAAATCAAGGAAAGAAGCCTCGGGTTAAGTGATAAAAGTTCTGGCTAGCAGGGAACCAGATGTTGTGACTGGTGGGAAGCTTGGTAGCTGACAATCTGTTTGGAATCTCAGTTTGGAGGTTGCAGTTCTTCTCTTCTCTCTTCTGCTGGAGTAGGACTGCCTTGAGCTAACTGTGGGCTCTTGCTGCTTTTTCTCTTTCTCTTGAGGCACGTGTTTGGCTAGTTGTACTATTTCCACAAAATGCATGACGCTGTGATCAGTGATATTGATTACTAACACAGCTGCAGAGAGCTCATGTCCAGAAGCTATGGGTATCAGTAGAAGTGATTAAAAAAATGTTTCTTACAGTTATCTACAAAATCYCTTGCAATAATATTTCAGGGAGGTTCCAAGCCTTTGAAGTATTCTAGCTATTACCCAAAGCAGGACCAGTGTGTACCACAATTTCAAATCACGCAATGTGGGTTGACAAATGTCACCTGAAACAGTATATGCTTCAGAATGATTTTGCCTTGGGAATCCTACCCTAAACACTTGACCAGTCATGTTTCTTATTGACACTTATACTGAAGGAGTTATCGTATGCAGCTGCCTATTTCTATTTCTCCCTCACAGCTGGAAGAGGCTCTCAAAAATATTCCAATTTACTACCAATGCCATCTTAGACAGGAAAATGTTAAGCTAAGGCCCTGACCATCTATGCTCATTGCACATCGCGTTGCTTGCCACTGCTGTTGTTTTGTAAGAGGAGAGATGTAGAACATGGCTTCTTAGACCTTTTCTAGCTCCAGAATATTGCATTTTCTGCTAAGTGTTGTGTTTGTCCTTCTGTGCAGGGTTCAGAATCCCTGTACCACTGTGAACTAATACTTATGAATCATCATCAGAGGCCAAAGAACTGTAGGGTTTTGGTAAAAGAGATGTAAAAAACAGATTATGCTGAGAATTTCAACACTGAACTTCAGAGCTGCTTTTAAATCCAAGTTGGTCATCCATTCCAAAGCATCAAAAGAAGCTGATTCTAAGAAGCAGGTCATTACTTCATGTAAACTTCTGCTTTTCTTTGGATTGTGCTCTTACCAGGCTTCACAAAATAGACAGTTTTTTTTTGCTAGCACAAACATTCTGATTGCAA
Organism: Rhea americana; assembly: GCF_003343005.1. Classification (NCBI taxonomy): domain Eukaryota; kingdom Metazoa; phylum Chordata; class Aves; order Rheiformes; family Rheidae; genus Rhea; species Rhea americana. Next base: position 2,932,214 of record NW_028186557.1, read on the forward strand.
AGACTGTGTTGGATAGTTTTTCTATTTTAATCTAACTTCAAATAACTAAAAGCTATGAAAGTGTCTCTACATTTTCTAGGGTTGGGGGGTTTTGCTCTTGTTGCTGCATAAGCTAGTAATTCTAGTTTGCTAGCTGCAAATTAATGTAGAATAGTAGTGATTAAAATTTTAATTACCAAATGCCTAATGTCATATGTGATAAGAATGTAGTGTCATCACTCATTCTAGATAGAGCTGTATCAAAATTACAAATTGTAGTGACATTGTTTTTTAAGAATTGGTTAAAAAAAAAAAGCCAATAATTTAATGGATGTGAGGGATTAATTGTTCACACTGCTCTTTGAAGTAATCCTGAGACATTCTTGGCACACACCAATAGGACACTTGAACAACCTGTCTTGTGTTGCATTGAAATTATGGATCTGTTGCAGGTAATTATATGGCCACACTATCATAGTAATTGAGATTGAGATTTGCACAATCCTCAGTAACATAATGAGGAACTGAGTTTGGGACTGGACTGTTGAAGGTCCTGCAGGAATCCCTAGCAAGCAGGAATGTCAGCTCTGATCTTCTGTTCAGTCTGTTGCTACTGCTTGTACCACTGGACCATCTATGGGTATGTAAAGGACATTTGTTTGCATAGCTGTCAATAGTAATAGTCCCAAGGGCTAGACACCCATGCAGAAGATTTGAGATGATTAATGGTAGGCAAGAGCTTTTTGTGCTAGCATCAATGGACCATTAGAGTGTCTTTTTTGAGAAATCAGAAATATTACAGTGGAATGATCAGATACAGATCAGCTACCTTAATAGTTAAAAGTGTCTGTGAATTCACTTTAAGTTGCATGGACTGCTTCTATCATTATAATAACCAGGATTTGCTGTGATGTGGTAGATTCATGCATACCTTCTGCTCACGTCCCTGTGTGATTTTGGAGAAAGAGGAAGGCGTAGCTGTTCTAAAACAGAAGAATTCCTATGTTGCCAAAATTGCTTCAGTGTTATTTTGGCACTTGGAGAGTGTCATCTCCATGATGCAAAGCAAGTGCCAAGGGTTGAGGCACAAGTCTTTTTCAGTATGTAAACTACCCTTTCACAGCAGCGCAAGGCTGGCAGTATTATGCTCCACTTTGCAGGTTTATAGCAGCAAGCTCACATATTGTAGTGTCAATATTTTAATACAGAACATTTTACATCACAAAATGGAGAAAGAGGGATGCTCCAGTGAATCCTACATGTATTTCAGTTGCCTTTGTTGAGTTTTATTGGAGCTGACACTACTGGAATAAAGTAGGTTGTCAAAGGCTGGGCAGRGCGCTTTTATCATTTCCAAGTATTGGCATAAAGCAAAATAATGATTTGGATTTCTGTTTTCTGTCTTTTGTGGCTTACATTGTCAGTTATGGTGATGTTTTTGACAAGGGAGTGCTGCTGGGTTAGTGATTTCTTCCAGAGCTTCAGAAATAGTTAAGTTATCTGTTACTACCATCATATCAGGACTGACAGTTGATGGTCAGTGCTTATACATTGTCTTTGTAAATTACAAAACGAATTTAGGATCAGCAAATGTCTCTCTCCTGCTTTTGGAGCTCAGCAACCTGTTGTCATGTATTTGTAATTCAGGCTTGGTAACATTCTTAGTACTTGCTAAGTTGTGCACAACAACTTCAGAATATAATTTTTGCAGTAATAAAGCAAGGAAGATGAAAATGTAATTCTCATCATTTCTTTTGAAAACTTCTTGTGTTCTGGAAATATTTATTACCTTTGCAAGTTCCTGAGTGGAAGAAAGTATTTCCATCTCACAAAAGACAAAACTGAAGTAGCAAGAGTATGGTTGAAAATGTTAGTACAGTTTCCCGATGTTAAACAACAAAATCAATTTTTAGGCACCTAACAAAATAAGCAGCTATTCAGTTCTAAGAAATGCGCTACGAATTTTGGTGCTGAAGTATGGATGTATGTATTTAGCTGTAAATACTCATTTTGGAAATGCTGGTTTAAATGTCTTGCCAACTTCACCCACCAACTATCAGCATTTTCTTTATGCTTATCTTTTTCACACAGAAGATAATAGATGTTAGATAATAAATGTTAGCATATCACTTACTGGCATATCTATCAACTCGCACAAACTAAAAAAATTTGGAGGGAAGATTGTTCAAAAAAACCTGGTTAATAGTGGGTTATTTATGTGATTTATGAATGATAATGGAGAACGAATGTGTGCTTCTATTGGCTGGTTTTATTATATATTACAGTTCAGTGACTAACCCTATTGTAGTTTTATAACAATGATCCATACAGTTAACCTTTAACTATACCTCTAAGTGAAACACTAATCCTTATAACTAGGTTAACTATATCTTTGAGAGTTTTAGCATGAATATGGTTTAATTAATGCACCAGAATTAAAAAAAAAAAAAAGTTTATAGAGAAAGGCAAAGTCGAAATATAGAAGTCATATAATTAACTCTCCACTCACGTGACTAAATGGTAATTAGGTATCAAAACATAACTGCATTACGCTGTAATTGCTATGTAGCTATACGGAGCTACACAGCATAACTAGTGCTGATGTCGRTATCAGCAAAAGAAAACACTAAGCACTGCTAAGTATTTTGATAATATTGCTGAGATTTCAGGAAGTTTTGCTCAGTCAGCTACTCCTAAATAAAAAGTAGGTTGCCTTTCTTACTCAGTGTGTACGAGAATTGGATAAACTTGGTGTAAACATTCCTAGCTGGGAAAACATCACTGGGGTTACAACAGGAGACTCAAAGGATTAATTTGAGAGCAGTCCTTCCCATTCTCCATTAAACAGTAAAGGCAAACATGCATCTGGATTTCTTTGTAGTTATAGCTAGGAGACCTATGTAGCAATTATCATTTACATTACAGGAGTGCTCACAGGATGCAGCTTTATTTAACACTGCATTGTGTTAGGCACAACGAAAAACAGTCCAGACCTTATAGGTTTTACAATTTAAATAGGCTGGGCAGATACTGATAGGTTGGTCATAAAATGCTGAGTGCTTCCCACAAGTGCTGGGGTTTCCAGYGATGCCAGTGAGAGTTAAAGTTGCATAGGACCTCTCAATACCAGTCAGTTGGCTCTGTCAAGCCTGTAGTACTCACTATAAAGAAAGCAACAACTGAAAAAAAAATAARAAGAGAATAAATATTTTTCTCTGCTAGTTTCATAACATGCAATAGGAAAAATGCCTTAAAAGAAATATTTGTGATTTGAAAATTGTGATGGCTGCAATTAAGACAGAATTCTTCTTCCTGGCCAGATTTTATTAGGATGTCTTGGAAATGCATCATGCACCAAATTCAAACTGGGACATTTCCACTAGATCAATGTTACTGACAAGCTGTGCTCTGAGCAGAGTTGTCATCAAGAACTTAAGCTGGAAGAAATTTATAAAACCTGAAAAACAGCAGCTTTCAAAGTGTTGAATGTCCTTTCAAGTGTATGTCAGTCTAGAAAGATGATGAAAGAATAAATCTGATAAGGGAAAGAGAGACAAATAGCAAGATGAAAAATGTCACGGAGAAAAGCTTTGGTATCAAAGACAGACTGACAATTAGTGCCACAGATATGACACACTTTTTCCTTGTTATCTACAGACTGTGTGTAAGACTCTGTGTAGGATTAGCCAGGGCCTGCACACTCCAGTGCTTCCAGAAGCAGATTCAGGAACAGTAAGGTAGATCCTTGGCATAAATGCATATAGCTCAGCATTTAGCCTGATTTATTATATCACACTGGTGCARCAGCAGCCCATATGCAAGCCAGTGTAAGTCAGCATAAAGACGCTGCAGTCAACGGCATTTTAGCAGGTAAATAGCCTGGGAATCCGGCTGTATTTTTCTTACAGTAAGTACCATCTCTATTGGGGTTATTTTTATTGTCATTACTGGAGGCAGAACTACAGCTTCTGGCAGCTGTTGTGGGAGGTGAAAAGAAGGCCATCCATATGKCTGTGCAAATTGTATCCAAGACATCTTGCATTTGGGAAGATTCTTAMAAATGTCAATGATGGGTCATTTAAGGCCTGATTCCATATCACCAAAGTCAATGGGGATTTTGCCATTTATTTTAGTTAGGAGCAGAAACAAACCCTTAATCCCTGGCAATTCTGTTTGTATTACATTATACACAGCATGACACAGATGTGCACAGTGAAAAACACAGGGCCGTCTGCTGCCGGCACTCRGTCTCCAGCAACAATGAGACTGAAGCCAGGGTGAACATGCAGATAGGCAGATTTTGGCCTCCATTTCAGGCTCTTGATCCTCAATTTTCTACTCCTACGTTAGTAAGCTGTGAGAGAAGATAAATTGAGGGAAGATGTGACTCACTGAACCTATTTATGCCATCCCCAGATCAACATTGTCACTACTTGTAAGCCCTCAAGATGCTGACAGTATCAGCTGGCCAGATGCAATAGGTTAGTTAATGCACATGTCGTAAGATCTGGAGCAGAGAGCTAGGCATGTGCAAAGTGAGAGGATGGGGCATTTACACAGAGATTTGAAGCAGGGAAGGACAAGCAGGAAAGCAGATAAAAGCAAGAGGGTAAAATAGCAGAACAGGATCAAGAGCTGTGAAGAAGGAGCACTAGGTAGAAAAAAAAGTAGGTCCCCAGAAGGATCCTCTGAATTCCAGCTGAGTCATTTTTCTTTGATCTAAATGCTTCATCTCATCAGTATCCTCTCCCCACTGGGTGCTGAYTCCAGTGGAAATTGGGCAGTACACCCACGATGTGCCCTACTACTGCTAGTGCTTTTTCATGCTTTTATTGCTTATTGTTACTAACTCAATAGCTGGTTACATCAACTCAGCAGAGCAGTGATCTGAAGGCAGACGCAGGTCTGCTCCTCAGATAGTAGAACTGTTGCTGAGATGGACAGTARCAAAGAACGGAAATTCGGAAAGCCCGATACAGGAATTTCAAAGCCTCTCTGTGCCCCTGCTTACATAACTTCCCCTTTGTACTCAGTGCCGGGCCCAGCATACTCCTCTTGTGCACCAGCCCTTTTTGACCGCTGCATRAAGTATCTTTTCATTGTGTGTTTGCCTGCAGCATGACTCATTAKTTGGGAATGCCGGGGCTCTTTGGGCTGCATTTTTTGACCTGARCTCACCAAAACAGTCTGTCTTAGTTTGTGAAGTTGGCTACACTTAATCCAGGTACTGCTCCAGGCTGGCAGGCTCTGCTAAAACKGATTTCTGCATCTCAGCTGCTTGCGCCCTATTGGAACAGGACTCGTGTTTTGTCAGACTTTGGACATACTGTTAGGAATGCGAGGACATCTGCAGCATCGTTAGGAAKGATACATGTGTTCCTGGGGAGAGATCTTTTGTAATGGATGGAGCCAATCTTTCGGACTCAGAATTCACTTCCTGGTCTTGTTACAGCTGTAGCTACCAGCTGATTTTAGCAAATGAATTTGTTGACAGAGCACTCCAAAAGCAGCACTATTTATCCTATGAATTTGTTTAATTACGAGGCAAGTGTTAACTGAGTGCGGTTACATACCTAATACTTTCTCAGCTCTTGGAAAGCCGGCAAGGGCAAAGTACACGTTGCTTCAGTTTTTCGCCTCTTGCCAATACTTAGAGCATGGTTTAAGTACCATTCACACGCTCCTGTGGCTGACAGACCTGCCTGCTCAGGCGTGCCTGTTCGGCAAGATTGTGATCTCTGCAAACTGAGTGTGTATAAACACAGACCCACTTACGCAAATAAGCAGCAGTCACCGTTAGGTACGCACCTCGGCTGTCACCTTCTCACTTCCTGAAGCACATGTTGATATAAGAAAGTCTGATACTAGTGCAACTGTTAAAAAAAATGCTGAATTACTGTAAACATGTTAAAGAAGCCAATGTCCTTGTCTATTAGTGCCGTTGAATAAATATGTAAGTAGAACAACCATAAGGGCAGTGTCCCCATTTCTGAGGCCTGTCCTATTCTGTAGAGACCAACGACCAAACTCCAAATGAATTTGTTTCATTAGGCTTAGCCTCTGGGGGGGGGGGGTGGATTTGTCCCTCAGCTCTGTCACCGGCTTCCTGTCAATCTCTGGGCAAATCACTAATTTACCTGCACCTCCTTTCTCAATGGGTAAAAAYTAACATTAATAATGACCTTATCATCATCATTATTACTATTAAGAGCCATAAGGTTTTCAAGAGGAGATAATATTTTTATTAGACTGAACAATATGGACAAAATCTAATTTTTCTTTAATTTTATTCAACTTCAGTTATTATGTTGTGTTCCTCATATGTTTTGATTGTTTAGATTGTGAACTGAACGGGCATGATTTAGCTCTTACTGTGCAAGAGTTGAGTGCCTCACACAAAACAGTTACAGTCTCTGTCTGCACATGGAGTAGYTATTCCAATAAAGCTAAATGACAACATTAGTCATACGTAAGCGTGACTCATCCCGAGATTCCAGGCTAAAACAGACGGATGAGCCACCTCCCTGGTGGACACTGGTGTGTCCGGCCTGTCTCGTTGACTCTGCCTCTTTCCCTTCCTGTTCCCTCTTTTCAATATCTGTAACTTCTCCCRCTGCTCCGTAAAGGTTGAGCTTGTAATCTGCAAAAGCCACGAAGCCGTTCCTGCCTCTAGCACGAGGGACTGATTTTGTGACTGCAGCTGCACGTTTCTTTTCAGGCCTCATCTGAAAACATCACTTCTCTGCACGGCTGATACTGCCGTGCTGCAGCACTGGCTGCACGGAGCGTTCAAGCTGACTGTAACCACCCAGGGACACAGCGCTAGAAAAGAGCATCCGGGGCACTTAGACCACTGCCACCTAAGCCTGTGACTACAGCTGTGCAGGAGATGGAAGCTTTTATGAGAAGTGTTAACATTTTGAAATTTACCCTTCTCCTGTATTGAGGAAGACAGTTTTTTTCCTGAGGAAAATGGTTTACAAATGTCTGGGATAGGTTGAAACATTTATTTCAAATAATTATACGTAATAGTTCTGCACAGTGTACAAAATACAGACTCTGAAATGGCAATCTGAAAAATAAGGTCTGTGGCACTAGCCAGATTTGATAAACCTTTTAGTGTTGATGGAAAAGCAAATATCCCAGCTGATGACGGCTCTCTTCATATCTTGCATGACAGCATTGTGAGAAATGCTTAGGTTTCCTACAGGAATTAGTATTTATCAGAAACTCATGTCTGCTTAGGCCAACACGGGGCTTGCTCTGAACGGTCTGCTCTGGGTGCTGCTCCCAGTCGCTCTTCAGTGCAGAATGTGTGTCCTCTGATCATGGTTAGCAAGAGGGCTGCTGGTCTTGGCTGGGGAAATGCAAATTCCTGTCAGCCTAGGACATTTCAATTTATTCATAATAACAAATATTTCTTACTAGCTCTATTGGGTTGYGAGGCCAAAGATGAGCTTCTGAGAATGTATCTATTACATGAGCTTTTAAATTTTGTCTTTTTAAAGCCAGTTGTTTAAAAAGGCCTGGAAAAAAGGTCTTCATGATGAATTTTTCATTCACTAGGGACATAGTGTTATTTTTTTGCAGAGAAAGACACAGTCTTTCTAAGGGGAGATACAGGTACCGGCAGGAAAAGCTCATACAATTCAGTTGGAGGTTTACCCGCAGATGTGTATTCATGCTGAAACTCTATCCTGCCTGAGCCCAGCTGAGACCTCTCCCACGCGTCTGGAGCTGCCRGGGTACAGAGGCCAGGTCCCAATTGCACCAACATTGCTTTCCAGGACCAGCTGGACAGAAAGGGTCTCTTTGGTCCCCAAAGTCCAGGCAGAACACACATGCACTGTCTGCTTATATTGCAGTGGAAGGGCTGAACACCCAGCGTTCAAACAGCAGCTGAGGGAGGCAGAAAAAAGCCCAAAAACAAAACAGCTCCCAGTACTTGCAGCAATTAAGATATAAGATTTATTGACTACTTTCCCTCTGCTATATCATAACAATCTTTCCCTCTGCAAACCGTACTTGAAGCTGATCGTTTCTTAGGCTGTGTACTTCAAACCACTGACRTGGTTTCAAAGTCTGACTCACCTCTTCCGTGTGCAAAACAAACYTGATTATAGTGGCTTTTGATTTACTTTCATTATGTTTTGCGAGCATGCACATGACATAATTTAAACAAGCTTATCCTACTCAGGGAGGAAAAAACATTCCTACCACAGTTTAGGTAAACCAAGCAATTATTCTGTTACTAAGTGTAATTAATGCCTAATGATTCGCTTTGATTAATAGGACAATCAGCATCTGCTCCTGGTAATAGGGATTAGTAACCCAAGCCTTTTCTTATATTGGAAGGTAGGGGGATCTTTCCTATTAAAATCTATTTTTCACATTAATTTCAAAGCAGAAAAAAMCAGCCCTGTGCTATGTTCGAAAAATAGAGTGAAGGACAGATAATATATTTTTGAAAAAATATAGGGAAAACTTCAGAATGTTTTCTTGAATTTGTATTTTCACAAGAGAAAATCATTCATCCCATCCTTTAAGAAAGAAATTGCTTGTAAATCTGACAGAGAATTAGACCAAAGTAAAGTTACAGCTAAAACATTTAAAGTTCTGCATCTTCTAAGCAGTAGATGCATCCTCAAAAATGAGTTACATTATGTAAAAAGGTGCATTTGATGTTACTGTATTGCTGGTTACTGCTAAATATTCCCTCAGCTTAGGAAATGAAGGAATGGCTTTTCTRGAGATAATAGATATTTTTCTAAATCTCCTGATTAGTTTCTCAATTTTCTTTTTCTATATGGCTGAAGAATTACAACGTGCAATGAAGCTACAAGGCTAATCATTCTTTATCACCCTCATCTTCCATTGATCCCCAAGACGGAGATGGAGTGCGGTTAGATGCAAACACTAATCCAATCATATAACAGACATCCCCATATGGTTAGTCACCAGCTTTGCCTTAAGCCAATCAATAATCACTTTGATGAAGAAAAATAAACTTGTTTTTTTTTTTTTTTTTGCTTTGTTAGTTGTCAGTCATCTGGGCTCTGGTAGTTGCATCTACCAGGTGATACCCAGGTGTTAAGGATTTCTTAGCCACTTTAGTGCCCACTCAAAAATAGTTATCATAATGTGTAATGGATACTTAGGAAATAATTCTCCTTACTGCAGAGCCAAGAACAGAATTATCTTGAGCCGCATACCTTGCTCATAAAAGCTTCTAAAAGAGAATAAACACCCCATAAAATGAGCTGGGCTTTTGCTGCAAAATAAACAGAAAGTGTCCCTGAAGAAACTATGCCGTTACGAGCCCCCGGACGCAGGAGGGCTGAGCTGCGGGCTCACCTGACGGCTCCTGTTCTGTAAGGGCTGGACGAGAGCCGAAGAAAGGAGAGCAAACCCGTAGCAGGCGCCTGGTAAACATTCGGCTCAGTCTGTTCGCGGATGCTTTCACCAAACCGCTCGTCTGCTGTGACACGGGCCGTGCGGAGCGGAGCGAAGMGCGCCCACGAACGCTGACGTTTTCAGTGACTCGACTTTAGCCAGGACCACCTCCCTCGACACCACTTCCACGAGTGCGTTTGGCTGAAGCCTGGTCACAGGCACTGCRCGTGTCCTCTGAAACAGGTCCTCTGTGCCTAGGACGCGTATTTCAAGTTCTCCTGCGTGCGGATTAGTGCTGCAACTGCAGAGGGACTCAGGCGGGTCGGGAGGCTATTGCACCGTACGGGCCGTTCGATCTAGTGAATACTTGGTGATCACAGAGGCCTGTCTCTGACCAGAGAGGAGCTGAAACAAAGACGTGGCAATGAAYTTCAAATATGATTTCAGATGTCTGAACTCATAAAGGCAAAAAAATACCTGCTTTGAGACAGCCCACCAACCATGTATTAATTAACTGCAATGTATACTGAAAATTAGATCTTCCCTTGGCTTTGTTTTTTTCTCAGCTTATATGTTGACTCAGAAGAACTGTCTTAATTTCACAAATCTGTATTGGTTAAAAGCTTAAGGTCTTCCGATTACTTTTACACCCTCTTCTGTTTTCCTCCTTTCAAATGCAGCTTTACCAGGCCATTCAGATGTGCAGTTYCTCCTGTTGCTTATCGTGGTGCTGAGGTTCAGGGCTTTGCCTCCCCTTTTGGAATCAAAGCCTGTTTGCCTTCTTCTTTGGTCCTTATGGAGGCCAGTGACACAATGGCTGAAGCAGAACATTTAGTCTCATCCTCCATCAGAACCAATTCCCATCTGCTTGGTCTGCTTGTCTCATTTTAAAGTTAGCAGTTGAGTAAACAGATCCTCTTTGCTGCTTTGAAAATACCAGCTTAAAGTACTATTAACTACAATATCCACCATGGCCATGTCTAGGCACCTCCAGCAGGGTCAGGTAGGAGCTATGCGAACGCAGTCCCTGCGCTGAGGAGTTTGGCTAGGTCTGCTCAGTCGTTAGCTTACTTCACACGGGTTGCATTATACTATACAGTCAGCTCTGGACTAGAAGGTGTGATGGAGAACAGACACACTGTGAAAAAAGGAAAACCTGGATAATGCTATCGCTGCCAGAGCTGGAGCAGCCTGTGCACTGCTCTCTATGACATTCTCGGTCCTGGAGGGGGTTATTTACTCTGGAATATCACAGCCCAAATGCACTGAGGCAGCTCAAGTCTGGATAACATCTCCATGTACCTGTGCGACCATGCTAACAAGCTGTCTCTGCACAGCTTGGGTCTGGTAAGGCCAGTGCTGAATTCAACCTGACCCAGACTGGTTTATCTGCAAAGCTGAGCAGGTCTCTGTGCCACATTTGCTTGGTGGGTCTTGTTCCAGGTCTAAAGACACTCAGGTGGACTCGGAAAGGGCAGAGCAGCATTGTTTTGACTCTGCGCTAGACCCTCTCGATMTATGTTGCTTGCACCGTGCCCAATGCACGAGTGATTTATCTGCAAGCTGGATAATCTGCCAGGGCATAATGGCAAGGARACAAAGAACACTCAGGATATGTAACGATGCATTGGCATCTACATATACTTTCCTCCAGCAGGTCTTTAAAACAGAGATTCTGAACACTAGCAGGTATCAAGCACTCACACTGCCGGAGTTCACCGACAGAAGTAATCTCAAGCTGGTATAGATACAGCATGCAAATTAGGAACTCAGCAAAAATAACACTCCTAAAGGATGCACAAAATTCAGCTCCTGGACAGACTTCCTCAGAATATGTTCTCCAGCTGGAGGATGAGGACTGTTCTGGTGTATGTCCTCCTGTAGGCCCTGTGTTCCTCATTGCAGTGTGGTGCATCTTGTTACCTTTGTTTTTAATTAGACCTGCTTCTTGATTGGTCTTGACAGCGGTTTTAAGTGAACCTTTCGTTAAGAAATGTCACCAGGAAGTACATTAAYGAAGAGAAACCAAAGGTATTAAAAGCTACAGAGTCCCACATTACAATGGAGATATATTCTTGGTTGTATTGCAGTGTGGGCTTTGCAGTATAAAAGCAGAGAAAAAACCTCTCCTACGTTTCTTTCCTCCCTTGCATTCCATCTTTTACCACCCTATTCCCTTTGCAGATTGGTGAGTGGCAGTTGCTAAATATATGCATAATAGTGAAAACCACTACATAATACATTGCATTGAAAAAGAGTCCTGCCAGGCTTCTAGGTCAAGGGAAGGAATATCTCTTTCTTTCCTAGTTAGCTTATCTTCCCATTTGTCTTCTTTCTCTTTATGAAAGAGCTGATGGGGAAGGTCTCCAGTTGAAGGAGCTATTCAGAAAAAGACCTGACATTTTGAATCAAAATCCAAGCTGCCCCCAAAGAGCATATCCCCAGTGCTATTTAACAATAATCAAAGTATAATGAAATTCATATTTACTCTGAAAACAAAATACATACAGGTATTTAACTTAAGAAGAAACAAATAATTGTCTCATAAAAGAAATAATGTGGGAAGTGGGTGCAGTTTAAAAAAAATAGTAATACTAGTAATGTTAGGGATGAAGAAGCAAGAGTGAATAGTAGGGAGAAGCACAGACTTTTTTGTATATTTATCCTACAAAGGAATGCATAGATGCACRCATGGGACAAAGAATTCAAAAGGGCTGCACATTTCCCCAGGGTACACCCCTGCCATCACACGCAATCTGGGGACAGAAGGCTGATTCAGAAAGACTGGGCGGTGTTCCTGGCCTGTATGTCACACCATGCTCTCAGGAGACATCCAAGACCAATTTAACACCTTTGGTACAAAATGCTGAGAACTTGGGTGACACTTTGGAGAAGATTTTACCCCATGTTATGGTTAAAAGCAAAAAAATACAGCCATAGACYGATGGCCTGTGCACATCTAATCTATGGCACAAATTCCTTCCTGACGCTGGATCTATCATCAGTTTAACCCCAACTTGGTTAACGATAAATCACCAGCTACTTGAGAGGTTTCCCAGCATCAGYGGCGATACCAGCTTTACTCACGTGAAGCTCCATCGCTGCTTGGGATCGCATGTGGGCATTTCGGAAGAGGTTAGAGAAAAACATCCCAAACTTCAAAACCAGCGTTAAGAGTGGGAAAAAAGAATCCTCCAAACTGTTGATAGATAGCCCCAAAACACATTCAAAACAGAGAAGCACTTTGGCACTTGGATGAGGACACTAACATGTTGAGGGCCTTACGTCTGAGAGGTCTACTTGTCCCAAGTGCCCCTGTCCAGTCCAGGGAAGGGTACAGAGCAGATAAAGACGAGTCAGGTCTCCGGTGATTAAGAGAATCTTTGTGCAATGGACTCACAGATGAAGCGATTTTGTCCACCTTACTGATTTCACTGCCTCCTTCAGTTGTCCCATAGTCCTGGCTGGGACTCCGCACACCAAGCTCTGTCACAGCCCGACCCTACGGATGGAGCACCAACACAACAACATTGACTCTATCTCTGTTCAGCCCACTACTTTTCCTGGCTGGTCTACACGAGACGTTCACCTCTTCCTCAGGCTCTGTAGCTTTCTGGGTTACTACTCTGTCGTCGTTTCTTAAAGCTCTTCTTTACAAGGCGATTCCCGAGCTGAGTTGTGAACCGCTGCGGCCAGCCAGGTAGGATTATTGGCTTACGTTCAGGACTCCTAGGCAACTCCATCAGGATGTGGCGTTCCTTATCCTGTCAGTCACGGGGATATAGTCACAGAGCACAACGGAATAACAAAGCGTGAAACTAAGCAGGGGAAAAAAGCCTTCCATGTCTTTGTACGTGCTGTTTGTTCCCCTTTAATCTGGCAGTAAAGAGACAGCAGGCACTGCTGTTATTAGAAACTCTAACACGACGAGCCTGGAACACCACCAGCATGGACCACGAGAGGAGCACTGAGGCAGCTGCCAACCTCACTGAACATCTGCATTTGGCAAAGCCCTGTACATGTCCCTCACACACTCRGATGGTTTACTACAACCAGTGGGCTCAAAAATTGGTGGAATAGGGCATGCCCTAACGGAGTAATTCGATAAAGTTGACAGCACACAAACCTAATGCAGCACTGGGATGCTTCCTGGCCCATCACCTAGCAGCATGCCTAAGGAAGGACTTGTGAACGCTGCAGTACAGTGGGCAAGGCTGTTCAAAAGGCAATTATTGCTGGGGACGTGAGATCTCCAGGCTGCCAGGTGAGCCGCAGGCCATCGGGACCGTGTGCGTGACCTGAGCTGGTTCTGCAAAGCGCCTCTCCAGACRCATCCTCTTTGGGATTACCCTGACCGTTAAAATCCTCATGTTAGAGCTCTGAAAGTAGCGTGGTGAAAGGCTGTGTTCTGCTCTCAGAGGTACGTATGCACAGCTCCCGTTCATACACATTCATGCTGAACACGCCTGGCACTAGGACATCGCAAAGTGGTGGAGCAGCACGGGAAGATTCTTCAGAGGCTGGATAAGAAACATCACTGAGCCAAAGAAAACAGGCGCATCCTTACCCACTGCGCTTCACGACAGGTCTGACTTCATCAGTTCTTGCCCCTGCCCTGCCTTTCCTGCCTCCTCACTGCAGGTTTAAGAAAACCCAGCTCTACACATATCTCCAAAGCCTCCAGGGACAAAACTTTCCTCTGCAGCCTTCATCGCATCTCTCAATCTCAAGTACACAGTTCGTTCACAAGTACAGAGTTTGTTGTATAATCCACACCCACTCAGCCCAAAAATCAGTCTTTGACATCAGAGAAAAAGTTAACGTATGAAGAAGTAGAAGAATATGCAACTGAAAGTCCTCCAGTGCAGAAAGGAGTGGAGAAAGCTGCTATCACATACCATGTATCTCACTAGCAGATACATATTCATTCTGCTTAAATGTATTCTGGTAGTTCCTATGTATTCCTTGTAGTTCCTAAGAATTATGTCTGATCTCTTTGTTAGGGACGGAAATGTAGAGTTAATAAGATGTCAACAGACAAGGAGTATGAAGTAATTGCCCATTATRCTATAAATGTGTTATAATCATCTGMCAGAGGGAAAAGAAGTCTAATTGAATGAAAACTCTTGATGGTTTCATTATGCTTCTATTAAGAGGCAGTCAGTCCTCCTGATCCAAATACAAGGCTAGATGCTTCTTGCATTTACACCTGCAGAAAATCTGTGCTAACTGCATTGTTAGCAATGGATTTGCAGCAACAYGGAGCTGGAGTAAGAGAGATCAGAATGGGATCTGAGCCTTTCTGAGCCAGGATGAAATAAAAACATTTACTGTGCGTGTGGCTGAGGAAGAAAAATTCAATAAAAATGAAAGCAAAGCTGAATAAAATGCCAGAGCTCTTTCCAGCACTGGCAGGAGCCAAGCAGGATCCATGCATGGGGAGCATGCAAAGAAAGGGATAAATGCTGTCTTCCAAATTACACTGCTAAAAAGCTAGAATATTGCTTATTAGTTATATAATAAAACTTCCTTTTCCCTGTCCTCACTGCCACCCAGGCAGAACACAGCTGCTGAAATCCCTTTCTGTCTTTGCCAAGATCAGCCCAGTCTTTTTCAATCACTCACTGACTCCCCCTTTCTCTACGGCGTCTTGTTCAAGCTCCTTGTCCTTGCCTTTGTGCCCTGCATAATTCGAGTTCTTCCCCACTTCACCTGCTACTGCCCTCACATCCTCCATGCACTAGGTACCAACTTCAGCAGCCTGCGCGTCTCCTTCTCCACTAACCTCCTGGCATTTCCCCTGCTGCCACAATTCACAGCCTCCCCCAAGGTGCTTCACAAAGTCATCACCCTCACCTGCTTTCAATGCTTCTTGAAGAACCTGTTCTTCCATGACCTTAAATAAATACAACTGCTGGTGACTTCATCCACTTGCTACATGGCAACAGGAATCATCACGCTGCCTTCACATTAGCCCTGCTGAATACGTAGCCTCCATGCTGGTGGGTTTGCCCATGCTTCCATCTTGGTGGTGGTGGTAAAACAGTTTGCGAGTCCCACAGGTAGGGCCTACGAATCGCTCTTGGCTTCCAGCTGCGTCACGAAGCGCAGCACATGTATTTGGGTGCCTTCAACATACCAGCAAGAGCGTGTCTTGCCTGCAACCCTTTAGCTACAGCTCCTGTGTCAGGGGAATGGCATGTGAGAGGTGGTGGGGCTGGGGCAGCGGAGTAGCGAAGTCTTAGGTTCATGGAGGACTTCTCCCCATGGCAAGGTCATGCTCTGCAGGTAGCAAAGAACATGAAGCAAACAGCTGCTTTTTGTGCTCCCCTGCTCAGTTGCAAGACACTATGAAAAGTTAYGTTTGTTGTGCCCAAATGAAGATGTTCTAACCAGGACCATGATCAATCTGCTCCCCAAAGCTACATGACTACCTGCTGAGCTGTACATCCTTCCTGCCTAAACCCTTGGGCTTCCACATCTCCCTCGCCAAGTACCTAGGGAGCCTGATGCATAGCGAGTCGTTTGCAAACTGCAAATGCAAATGCAACAAAGTGTGGGTTTGAGCCCTTATTCTCTGTATCAAACCATTTTTCTTTCTAGCAGATTTGCATTACAGTTGTATTTACTACTTCGGTGACTTCTTACTGTTGTCAGTGTTTGTTTAAAATCTCCCGTTCTAAGCTCAGCAAAAAAAAAACCAACAAAAAAAAAAAAACAAAAAAACAGAAAATAGCCTTAGAAGTGAACCTAACATTTAGGCATGTCCTACCTCTGGCTRTCATTTTGTTCAGGAGAATATCCCACCTCTTCCTTCAGTTTAGTTTTAAGGGAATCATGCTGTGTCTCCCCTAACTTCTGAACTCCCTGGGCACTTTCCACCAAGTCCGAGAGACTGGCGGGTTCTCCCGAGTTTCATGAAAACCGATGGCTGAGCGGAGGAGCCGCGCAGGTTCGTCCCCCCGCGAAGGAGGGGCAGGTCGAATTTAACCATCACGCAGCATTCGGAAGCAGGCGAGACGACCGGGGGGTGCTGCAGCGGGGAGAAACCGGGGGGCAGAGGACACGTGTCCGTCGCAGTCGAGGCTTCACTGCCTCGCAGCAATTCATCGCTTTGCAAAGATACCGACTCGTCCTGCCTCCTCGGAGAGGGCTGCGGCAGGATCGCGTCGAACAGGCTCGGTGCTCTGTCCCGCTCGCGGCTGCCCGGGCACCTTCTGCCCGCTCTGCGGGTTCGCGCTCACGGACACCAAACTGTCTGACGGGAAACAACCCTCTCTCCTCGCGCCGGGGGTGGGAGGCATATTCCTGTGCGCTCGCCTCTACTGTAAACGCTTTTGTTGTGCATCAGATTCAGACTCTTAAAAGAAAAATGCTCATGGAGCTGTACCTGGAAGTGGAGGTGTTTCCCTTCGGATAGCGTCTGCTCCAAAGTTACCTGGACCTAACGCATTTCTTTTTCTCTTGTGGCTTCAGAGCACTGTGGATTAGACCTAACTGTAATGAGCCTGCTTATAAATAGAGGAATCTCATCTATTTATAGGCTAGCTTTCCCTGAGCACATAAGTGGTATTGGTAATAAACATGCAGTTTCTTGTACGCAGCGGTGGCATTATTTGTGTYGCTGCTGTTTTACATTTAGATGCAGATATTCTCCTTTCAGGAAAAAATAAATTCTGTACAAGAAATGTCACACAAATGCTGAATTGTGTGCAGCCATACACTGAGTGCTTTATTTTGCATGAAGCATTTGGGATGAAAAGAAAATAGATCGAGATGATAAACAAGAGCTGGATTTTATGTAAAAGATAAAGAAGGATCACTAAAAACACGTCATTTAAGTTTAAATATCACCATTAGTTTTAACATTACAAAACCTGGTCTGTTCCAAAACACCAGAAGTATTTTATCACTTTTGGCCTATAAMTAAAATTGACCAGTTTTAACATTTTCTTTCAGTTTAATACAGTTGCATTCAAGGCAAGGGACATAAAGGGGCTAGTATAAACAGGAGTAATTATGCTAAAATATTTAGCCAGAATTTTCAGATTTAGACTTTTTTTAGTGCTGGGGTAGGTAGAATCTGATTCTTAGTAAGAATTGAGTCCTCACCTTTCCTGATCGTCCYGATCCAGTTCAATCCACAGTTAGGCTCTGACCTCAAAAGTATCTTGCGTTTCAAATATGTTCCTCCTATTTTCTTTGAATTGCAGCTGTTCTGAGAGGAGAAAATCCGACCACGTTTTGGAGGCGTAGCAAAATATACGCATTTAGGAGATTAATTTTAGGCACTCAGGTTTGAAGTTTTGACCAAGAGGATTACATTGGTATAAACAACGGCAAAGCCTCGAATCTAGGARAAATAACAATGCAAACGATCTTCTCAAAGAAGGATAGCCCAGCTCCWGCAAAAGCTACTGGGGATTACTGTAAGGCAATAATTAATGACCACTGCTGCTGGGTCTCTAACTGATGCAGAGGGAATATTGATATAATCCTATTTGTGAGTTGCTCTCATTAATGTACTTATGTCAATTAGCTGAGCATTTTAGCAGAAAGGTGAATTTATGAAATACTTTTTTTTTAATCCAACACAGATTTCCAGTGCAAAAAGCAATTCTGAACAACCACCAAAGATCAAGGTCCATTAATGAATCTTATCTGACACTAATGTTGTCTAATTACATTAAAATGTCACAACTAATTTAATGGCATCGGAGCTCATTGCTCCATAAATAAAAACAAGTTTTGTTACATTTCTAAAGAATTTCATTTTCAAACAGGAAAAGGTGACTGGAAATTCCAGTTTTGATCATTTTCTACATTTCTGACACTCTTTTTGTTTTGAAATAAAGAGGAGAAAAATCCTGGGCTCAACAGCATATTTGCCAACACCTCACCAACAAAATAATAAAGCTCTTGGAGGAGCATTTAAAAGAATTGAATTATCTTTGCTCCTTTTCTTCATGAAATAGCAAGAAAGTCCCACGTAAATCTGAGGTGGTGTTTGTGAACCCAGTTTGCAGCAGTGGGGGAAGAATCGGTGCAGAAATGGGTAAAACCAGGCACAGCCCAATCCCCAGCCTGTGAATTTAGCTGTAAGTGGGCAGAAAAGAAGAAGGACCAGAGATTAAGTGAAGATATAGCCCAAGTTTTCRTCATTCAACCCACTTGAGTCTTGAGGGTAAGTTTAAACTGACTCTGAACCCACAACTATTCAAAGGACTAATAACGGGACAGGACAGGAGATCTTAACCTAGTTCCCACTATTTTTTCTTCAACACAATAAACCAACAGACTCTTCAGCAGGTGCCAGCACTGGAGCCTTCAGCAAGAGACCCTGAGACGTGCAGCCAACGGCCTAGTTCAGGAACGAAAGCATTTCTGATGGGTTTCCCACAAGAGGAAACTCTGTTACAAGAACCCGACGCACGTTTTTCCATTGAAAGAGTGACTTGGGAAACCATCGTCCTTTGTGTTGTCTGTTGGCTTCTGAGAAGTTTTACTTGGTCCTGTTGATTTCACTAAAGTGATTTAATTTTATTTCCTAGTAGGGCAGCTTAAAATCCAGGAGAGGCTTCTGAAATGTCAGAAACTAGCCCCGAGGMGGCTGCAGTGCCAGTCCCGAGCGGTTGCTGACAGCGCCTCTTCTACTTGTGATAGCTTGGAGACACCAATGTCCTCTCCGCACTCTCCCGTAGCAGCATTTGGGCCTGGGGAACAGCGCTGGCAGACCCAGTGCAATGCATAGACACCAAGCATGCAAAGGAGAACCCCACAAGTGTAGGGAAAGGGTGTTGTGCATTGTGGGGTTTTTTTTTTTTTAATTCTATCCCATCTGTGTGCTTAATAAATCATTAATTCTTGTTATCTGCAAGCTCGGTTCTGTTTTCACACAAATGCATTTTCAACTCCAGTGGCGTAAGGGATGCTTTTTTGTTGATTCTTTCCACTGCAGCCCTGAAGCAATAAACCAAATTGACTGCTAAATTTAGACACGAATACAATCTAGCCACGTCATCTTAGAGTCCATAAATGTATTAGTAAGGGAGATCAAGACAAGTCAGCAAAGAACCCTTGAGATGCACAACTACCGCTCCCGTTAGCGGGTGAAGGATAGTTTGGGCTATGARACAGATACTGTATCATTCAATTTACACTTCTAAGTCTAGTTTACTCTCTTAACTACAAAGAACCGTACACCAAGTAACGGCAACTGGCTGAACAACCCTGAAGACCTTCCCATGCTGAAAGCTGCTTGTTCCAGCTCAGCAATCTGTCTTTTCCTGGCTCCACTACCTTCTTCCCATTTCCTCATCCTCCTTGGGCTCCTTCTTAAACGGTGGTCTGAACACCTCACGTGCTATTATCACATGGATCAGTCCACCTGGGTCTCTTCCTTGCTCGCAGGYGGTATTTGGCGTCTCTGTTTGGAACACAAGTGATTAGGAGAGGAACACCAAGCACTCACGTAGGACCAGCCCTTGGGAGCCACTGCAGTGAAAATGAGCAGAGTAAGAGACATTTAACAAGTATCAACCAGYGACGTGTCTGCAGCAAAGAAAACTGGAAGTTCACATGGTGGGACAATTTTTTCTTCATCAGCACAAACTTGTTCTTAATCTTTATTTTTTTTTTCCAGTTTATTCAGCTCATCTTCCTTTTAAAGAATCCTAATCGAACGCTTTCTCGTTTTAACTGTGAATATCAGTCTACATAGCAATTTGCTTGCTGCTGTTCTAYCCTCAAGATTCCTGGCTTTGCCAGCAGCGTGCGGGTAACACTATTTTATAAGCAGCATTTYCTGCGTATTTATCTAGCAAACGAGTCCCTGGGAGTCTATTCTAAGCCCTAGCTGGTGCTTGCCAACGTTTGCAAAGCAGGTGTGATGACTGATGTTCAGTCATACTCCCAATACAGTAACTTTTTTTATCTCAGAGTGTTTTATGAAGATGTCCAAGTATTTTACAGCCATTTCATGGATAAGAAAACTAAGCCATCGTAACATTAAGTGACCTGTCTTCAGCGTTGCACAAGCGAGAGCACAGCTGAGTAGGTGGCCGATTGCATGGCAAGGTAAGAAACCAGAGGGATAGGTTTTGAATTGTGAACTGATTTGCTTCACTGAAGGAATGGACTGAATCTCATCATCCTGGGGATGGAGAGCAGGAAGGTAAGTGTCACCTCAAAGTAGCTCGTGGTATAGTTTGTCTTATTGACCTTCCACTCAGGAAAATTAGAGCCTCTTAGTTGCTTAGTAAGAACTGTGGCATAATGCTTGTGTGCCGATCACCCTCACAAGTCGAGGAAAGGAAGACAAAACCTGCCTTTGTGCTTCGAGCATGAGCCTGAGGCCAGGGAGACTGCCATGGATTTGACCCTGTCACTAAAGCATGCAGTTTAATCATCAAGTTTTCAATATCAATCAATGACTATGAAGATTACAAGACAGACAGACTAATGCAGCCACTTGAATTCATGG
Source organism: Rhea americana (assembly GCF_003343005.1). Taxonomy (NCBI): domain Eukaryota; kingdom Metazoa; phylum Chordata; class Aves; order Rheiformes; family Rheidae; genus Rhea; species Rhea americana. The sequence continues at coordinate 2,953,068 of NW_028186557.1, forward strand.
TCAATCCATCAAGTGGTACAGTAAATCCAACTTACGTTTTCCAAGTGGCTTCAAAGAGACTGTTTGCATGAGTAAAGGAGCAGAAGGTGACCCTCAAAATCACATGAAAGGATCTGCTTTTGTTTCCTTGACAAAAGTTCTTGCAGAGCGTGTCAGCAGAAGTGTGGGTGAAATATCAGTGTGAAGGAATTAGGACATGTTGAACATCACTGTGCAAAGCTATGCATCCTGCCCTTTAGACTGCAGAGCCCAGCCCAGCCCCAGCCCGACCCAGATTTGTGGGGCTGCTCCAGCACACTTGAAAATTGTAGCAAGGCTGAAGCACAAACTCTGACCTCTGGGTTTGATTCTGGGTTTGTAGCGGGGGAGCAGTGACTCCAGGTTCACGAAAACTGCTGCCCGAGGCCTGCCTTAGAAGGTAAGGTCTTCATCTCCTTTTTCTGACTCCCAGGAAAYTCAGATGAAAGCAAATGGATCCATGCCACCTTGTTTGTGTTGRAAAGCCTCAGGTTTGGATCAAGCTGATCATATATCTTCATCAACCCCCCCCCCCCCGCATTATTCCATAGCCCACACTGCTAAATATGGATGAGTCCACCATCCTGTGCTGGTGTCTACTCGCCGCTTGCCCTCTCCTGGCCCTCTGCATTACTGCGTGTGCCGCCTGTCCAAACACCTGCCGGAAGAGTTTGCAAAATTTCCTATCCTTCTCTCCASTTTGAAGCTATGTTGCCAAGGCAGGATTTTGCCCTTTGCTGAAGAGAAGGGATTAGAAAAAAATGTTATGGCTTTATGTCCCTCCACCCACGCTGCCTAGATGCAAACCTGGAAATCGTGGCTGTTAGAAAGATCAGTTCAGCACTCGACCAGGCAATTGGGATAGTTCCCAAGGAGCAATGACTTGGCTGCCTCTTTTCACCAGCAGCRTTTCCCAAATCTACTTGACTACTCATCCTAAATTGCCATCTAATTTTCAGTATAAAGACTCTCTAAGGTCCACACTCATCATGAGTGTTACTTTACTTACAAGTCTGCAATAAAAAATAAGAGCTTTCAGTGCTGTTTTAACTTCACTGAACCTGTGAATTCAGCTTTCCCACAATGCGTACATGTAACTTGGAAAAAYGTTGTTCTGAAGAGTACTCAGAACAAAGACTGACACACATTTTTGTGTAATTCTGTGAAAACCCCCAAACAAATAGTCATATTCTTGCAATTAGGACATTCCCTAGATAACATGTATTTTGCATCAGCTTTTGGAGTGAAAACTGAAAATAAAATAATTACATTTCCCTTTGTGAGCGTAAACCAGGGATGCAATTCTTCAGTGCAGCTCCGTCCTCGGAACAACACGGAGTTTCACAAATGTAACTAACGGCTGATCTGAGCATGAAAAGAAAACATTAAAAATAAGCAGGGTAAACACTGTTGTTTAACTGACTTCTGCCGTGGCAAATCTAGGCCAGATGCAGCCCTGGATTTCCCGTCACTTAAGAAAGAGCCTTATGCAAAGGAAATCTATTTTGCAAAACACACAAGCAAAAGAGCTTGGAAGGTCACCAAACCTAACCGGTTAGAAGCGATGGTGTTTCGATTAGGTCSAACTGAAACAAACAGGCCTCAGAAATAAGGGTCAGCGCAGCGACGGCTCGCGGGGCGCTGCGGCCGGCAGAGCCCCTCCGAAAGGTCCTCGCGGGACTCCAGCTCCCCCGAACCAAGCCGAGCACAAACATTAAATAACTCTCTCCCCGTGCCAGAGGAAATCAGGGTAACGCAGCCAGCCGAGGCAATGCAAAAGGGAGGCAAGCGGCTACGCGGTATTAACAGAGTTAATTAGAGATGCAGATTAAAAGGCAAGACTGAGTAGGGGAAGAAAAGGAAAGAGTAACCTCCGGCGCAGAGATACGGACATGCAGCAGTTGTCAGTCACCTAGCAACAAGTTTCCTATCCCTGCTGTGCTCTTTAATTCAGCAAATCTGCTCAGGATGTTGGGCTGTTCTCCTGACAAAACGCATTATGTACTAGACTAAAGGATACAAAAATCCGCTGTACACAACACTCTGCTCCCTATTGACCACTGATCCTTTCTCTCAACCCACAAAAGAGCCTTGCATAATGCTCTGAAAAGAGAAAAGTCTCAACAGAGAAAACATTTGCTTGTAATTGAGATTGACTACATAATGAAAATGATGTTCTTTTTTAAATTCAGCTTGKTGAGGCCATGCTTTTTGTCTCCCGGCTCTCAAAACCCATCCCTGCTGGGAAAAGGGGCAAACATTGTACAAACTCAAACCTGTGGGTTTTTTTTTTTCTTTCCYCCTTCTTTTCACCGGAGGCGCACACACGCACGCACGCACRCACAYGCATTTCGCCACTAAATGGGCAAGGCCGGCTCCTAAAGACTTAACCAAGTTTGAAAAAAGAGAAGGAAAATAAGAAAATTGTGCTGTGTTTCTGCAGTAGTGAGAAGCAGGCTTGTGTCGGAAGGAAAGCTGAGAGCGGGGAGGACAGAATGTATTTTATAATTGATTTGATTAACTAAAAGCTACCGGAGGCTGAGTAAAAGAGTTGTTTTATCACTCGGTCGCATGCAGTAAATTATAGGCAAACCCAGGAACAGCCCGTGCATACACATACGCACACGTGCCCACCTCTGCACTGAAGACAGGACTGGGCTTTGAGGTGTGATTAGCTGAATATGAAGAATAAACAGAGAGCTGTGATTAGAAGACCTTAGTCTTGACCTGGTGAACTCCACTGGGGTCMCTGGAGGAGGCCTGGCGAGCACATCCCGGGAGAAACCTGCCGCCGCAAGGATGGCAGAGGGCGCTGGACCAGCACACCTGGGTGTCCTGTCCTACGGCTTAACCATTGGCAGGGCTTTTCTTGCCTCCAGAAAGYAGTAGGAGGAGGCAAGAAGGAAACTGAGCAGCACTCTTGCAATGASACTAATCAGGACGTCAGCATGGAGCTCATCATTACATCCAAAACTGYGATGCAGAGGAGGAAGGAACTGAGCCCAGTGGGTGAAGCCCCATCACCAAAACACCCTTGGAGTGGGCCAAGCACTTTCCRCCCCAGGCACCTAAACAGCCTTCTCTTCCTGTGCCACATTCAAAGAAGCCATAGGTCTACCCATGAGGAAATGCAGCAATGAGATTTCTCCCCCCAAAGCTATGCAAAAAATCAAAAAACCACCATGGTGCCCCAACTAAGAGAAGCTGAGAAGGCGACTGTGTCATGTACAATCTGGCGCTCGCAGAGGAGCGTTCCTTGGGGAACACRGTCAGGGCTCTAACAGGCCGGTGCAGGGCAGATGGGTACAGTACTTCAGGTTTGACCGCCGAGCGGCAGGTCGACCACGCTCGGCCCATCCGTTCCCCYGCCGGTTTCGTTGGCTTCGCCCAGTGCGTTGCATGGGGCTGCTCGGAGCTGCAGCACGTTGGGGGACAAGTGTCCACAGACCTTGCTATGGTCCTCTGCTGATAGCCAGCCCCAGCGTCTCGGTTCTTGGGCTTGGCCTCTTCTAATGGAATAAGGAAAATAGTGGAATAAAGCTTCACTAATAAGCAGTGGGTAATGCTGAGTTTATTGAAACATGTTTAAAAATCGCTCTTCCGTGTCAATGCTTTTGCCAGTCTAATGTTTATTCTCATTTTGCATTCTTCCTTTGCGTATCAGATAACAAGTTGGATGCTCTGTGTACTTAATTTTAATCATCACGAGTCTGAGGGTAGAGAGGGTTAATGCAAGGAGTATTCATTCCAACGCTTGTTAAAAAATAAAGTATCRGGAAGGGCTGCCATGAATGTGCTGTGTGCGCACAACTGAGAAAAACTGATGTTTTAACTTTAAAGGGTTTTTCTCTTTTTAATGATTGTTTCTTTGAAAACAATCACTTTTTTTTTCCAAATTTTTTCTTCCTCATTTTAAAACCAGAATTTATTTTCAACCAGACTGTAAAACAAATATGAAGATCATTTCAACTGGTAAATGTGAACTTAGAAGACAGCTTCACATGTTGGATAAAACCAGAGGATAGTGTGAAACAGTAGAAGTGGGAGAAAAGTGGAAAAGCCTCCCCCCCCCCAAAGAGATGCTAAAAGGATGAAATAATAAAAGATTTATGAGARTGTGATGGGAGAAAAAAAAGTAGAAGACATGAATAACTGTGGTACAGGTGAAATACATCTTGGAAGCAAGGCAGTGCTGTTTGCTGAAGAATTTAAGCCTTGCTGTCCCTCAGAGCGTGCTGGCAGATTTCACAGGAGCTGCAAAGAAAATCTCCTGTGGAGGAGCTGGATCAATCCTAGGACATGCAAGAGCCAATATTGACAGGGGGGAAAAAAAATCCAAATATCTAGGCTAAGAAGTAACTCCTAGTACTCCTGGGAGAACCCATAAAATTACTGACACCCGTTGCTGGAGTTTTGCAAATGTCATCAGCAGGGATATTTGTTTTAAATCTACCTACAATAACAAACTGTGTAAATCCTGCCCTGGCTTAAATCCATGCAGCTCCGGTCCTGCTGCGCCGGTGCACCCCAGCTGAGGAGGGGACCTTGCGTTGGAAGAGCAGAACTTCTGCTAAGCAGGATATTACTTTTCAGCTCTGGTTTTGGGCAAAATTTGATCTTGGAAAAGATGAAAATTGAAGTGGACCCTGGAGTCCACGCAGACTATCCGGCTCACGTCCCACCCGAAGCAGGAATGGYGAGGGATGCTCCCGTTGATATTTTAAACTGTTGTTCGTGAAAGTTTCGATCAATTAAAATGCATTATCTACCCTCTTAACTTTCTCGGAGAGGATTATCTGACATCTACTATTCACCAGTTTTGCTGAAAAGGTTAATAGTTCGCCGGCTGGAGTTAGAAGTAAACAGAATTGATCGTTCCTAATGCTCGGGCTGCAACGCCGGGGCTTTGTGTTGACAGGCTGGAGACGTAATGAGCCTCCGGTACGCTCTTAAGGCTCGTTTCATTCGCTCCGTGAATGGGGAAAGTAAAATTATCGTCGCTAGGTGTTTTCCGTGGTTCTTTCACAAGCAGGCCTCCTGACACCAATTAAAGAGATTATGTCATCAACTGAAAAGAAAGCTATAACCTTGTATGTTAATGCCGTGATTACTTAAGACGGGGTCACTGGACCCCATAGAACGGCCAATGACCTTGGTGAAATTAACTTCAGAGCTCAATTCCTAATTAACTGTTTTCAATGAAAGAATGTGTGATTTCAGGCTATTGGTCAAAATATTCACTTTTTTCTGTACAAGGACTTTGTCATTAGAAGTTAGTCTCCAACAGCATAAAAAACACAGGGATAAGATTAGGAAATGGCGAACAGCATGCCCATAGCTTTATGAAGGCAGATTTTGTGCCCTGGATATTTTATTTGAAAAGTCCTCATTCTCTTGAGATTTCTTTTCCCACTGAGTACAAATTACAGTCCCCAGGAGGAAATGCCGTATTCGAGCACACATCTAAGACGGAACAAATGGGAAAAATTGCACCAAAGTACTAATAAGCACCTGAGTACAAAACATACATTTCTGTTACCAAATCTTATAAAGTAACCAACTCTTTCTAATGAAACTGTAGCACATACAAAATCATATCAGGGGATCTGTATTTTGTAACACTGGAGGAATCTAAAAAGAAGATGGGGAMGTGTTTTTAACTGTTTTTCTCTGTTAGATCTTGGTGAGGATGGTGGATGCTCCAAAGCTGGGTGAGATTCCCATCATTGCCCTTTACTTTACCTTCTAGGTGTCACAAATCTAGCTTGTGCCACATGTGCACACTCGCTCCAATACGTCTATAATGTCACCACAATATTACCAGAGGCTGCGTAGCCCCCTAAATCCATTGCTCTGCTCTGCACCTGCCTTGGGTCTCTGATTTGCTCTGCTAAAGTCATGCTTGCACATGTTTGACTTTAGCAGGAAGAACTACATGTCTGAAAACATTGCCGACACTAATAACCAGCTGATCTCATCATAAAATAAGTCAGTTTAACCTGTCAGGCTTTTCCTCCTTTCCCATATAACTTTTTTTAAATGTGGTCCAAGCCATAGCTGAACTAATGGTGCAAGCCCAGGGGGCATCGCTAAGCCAATACTCCAGCAAACATCCCCTTAAAATTATTATAAAGTTAATGGTAACTTGCTTCGTGTGTAGAAAGAAGACCTGAGTTATACTTATAAACGAATCCTACCTCCATAGGGCATAGGGCTGAACTTACAGGATCAAATGTTGTATTTAGAGCTTATTGAGGACTATAAGGAAACATTTAGACAAAGTGACTGCAGAGGGAAGAGGCTGAGGGTTTTATAATATGTGGTTTCCCTAACATACTCTTTTCTGCCAGATTTCGGGTGACGAGGAGACCTTCTGCTGATCCACCAATCCTTTCTCGATGGCTTTTTCTGGCCGGAGCTGTCACCACGTTTCCTTGTCCCGTCTCTGCCCCAGTCGACACACGCTAGCCCGGAGGGGAAGGGCAGCCTTGCTCGGACCAGCTGGGCAGGCATCCGCCCCGCTATGACCAAGGTCAGCGTGATGTCTCTCCAGGGTGTTTACACAACACATCCTAAAGCAGGACAAGCCGTGGGGCTCTGGATGAGCTTCTGCTACTGAGTTATGTGACGGGGCTGGACCTGCTGTCTGCCTGCTGCGATGGGATGACGTAGATGAACACCAAAGTAGCTCGAGAAGAGGAAGCAGGAACCTACCCCATCTGCCCACATTTGATCTCCAAAAGTAGAAGAGATTAGATGAAGTAATACCCCAGAGGAAGCCCACAGTACCYGGCGCTCAGAGACAGTGGAGGTATCTACGTGCCGTACACAAAACCCAGAGGGGGCCTGCGGCAAAGCCAAGGAGCGAGCTGGCTTCCCCAAAATCCATCTTTGTTCACGCACCACTTCTGTGCCAACCATAGAGCCTCGCTGGTCGGCCACCAGGCCAGCTGCTCCTCTCCTCACGTGCAACGAAAGCCTGCCCGGGCTCGGACACGGACATTCACTCCTCAGGGAATGCGCTGAAACGTCAGAGCCCACAAAAGCGTTTTCCCACGGTCGCCAGGGTATAAAAGAGCAAGTTTAAATAGGGGTCCACATCCAGCCCCAGGGGACAGCTGGGGAGACCGGAGGAGATGCGCTGGAGATTAAACTGATACGATCTGGATAACGTCGCTGAYTCCTGTCTGGAGACAAGGCCCGTGGGTGGGAAGGTATTAACGTCAAGATCTGTGAAACCCGTGGCCGTGTAATACAGRCAACACGAAACGTTAATACATGCAGTTCGGTCTGAATTCAGCCAAATATGGGCAGCTGCTTTCTCTAAGGGRRAAAAAAAAACAAAAACAGACAAACAGAAAACAAAATCTCATGTAGCTTTGTGACTTTATTTTTACTGCAGATCAAAAATATACCTCTAAGACTGGGCCTGAATGCAGTCAAACAAGCTACAGGGTAGGACACTGCCACTTTTCCTCAAAGCAAGGTCTGCCTCACAGAAAACCGCTTTTCGCACTGGGTTCCCTGGCTAATAAATAGCAAAGGAGCAGTTAGTAAATTCACTGAAAGGTGCAATTAAAAGCAATCAGCACATTCTGCCTGCTGAAAGCAACGTATCCTTTAATGCTTGTTTGTGGAGGATGTTAAAATTAAAAAAAAAAAGAAAAGAAAGAAAAAGATTTCTCCCTCTGCTGCAGACCACCCATGAAACTTTTTGTCTCCAAATTCTGACACCATAAAGAAAAGAGATACTTGTTGCTTCCAGCAAAGCCTTGAGCTCTCACGTCGTTTCTCCCCATATAGTAAGGCTTTTGGAAGCTGATTGCATTAAYGTGTCGGCAGAGTAAAACCAGGTGTTGCCACACCTGCGTTTTCTAAAGCTGAATTTCATTAAGGAAGTTTGCATTTCAGGAGGGTCAGAGCACGTGGTTTATACAACAGCGATATCTGAGAGACTGCAGTTGTGCAAGGCCACCAAACTGGAAAGGTTACTAACTCGAGCCATGAAGCCTTCCAAATTAYTGACTACCAGAGCCGAGCCCTCGATAGCGCCGAGTTGTTTGAGGGAACTCGGCACGGGAGTGATTTTCAGCCCAGGCAGCGGAGTCAGTTGGTGTGATGAACCTTTTGGCCCATGCTTTAGCCTTTTCCTGGAGCAGCTTACAGTGCTCAGCAGTTCATAGGATGCAGCTCCTTAGCTAAGGCCTTGGAGCGAGGGCAGCCGAAGCCAGGAGGTGCTTTGCCACTGCCTTCATCAGGAGCCAGGTCAGAACCAATGAGGTGTTTTTTAGTAAATAAACACTACGGTTGCAAAGAACATGACAGCAGCCTCACTGAGAGAGGTTGGAAAGCCTGCAGACACTGAGGCTCTTCTGGGAGCAGCGAGCAGCTTACGGGTTGCAAGGCCCAAAGTGGAAGATCTATTTACTCGTGTGAGTAAGAGCTAACAGCAGTAGGAAAGACTGCAAGTGTAAACTCTCAAGGGATGAAGTGCTAACAAGTCTGACACCAAAGTGGCTCCACAGTTATTTACACAGCTGAGGATATGGCCTGTAACATAACACATTCAGCCAYGCAAGCTTCACGTGCATGTGCAGGTCCATGTCCTAAATAGCAGCAATTTAAGTGCATATAACCCCTCCCATCAGAGACGGGAGGCTTACTTGCTTGTAAAAATCATGTTAAAGTCCTTGGAAAATACACTGTATTTTTCCACCACCATTCAATTGTACAGTAAATCATATATGGGGATAATATATCTTGGGTGAGGTATCCCGACTCCRGCAAATGGCCTCTCCACCCCTTGTCCGTGTTTGATGGCATACTGAAGGGTCAGAGCGGCAGGGAGACGTTTGAAAAGCTCTTCTGATAGGAGAGAACCAACTCCTACAGGAGAGAGTGGGAGGCAGCAGAAAAGCCATTTCCAGGGGCAAGATCTGGTGCCAAGGATTACAGGAAAGAGACCTTATTGAGGCAAACCACCAAATATARCAGGTGATAAGTAAGACAACTCTGAAAACTCACCGGAGTCCAAGTGAAAGTGGGGCTTTCTTGCTCGCACCACCCATCCAAGGCTGAGAAGATTCAGAAAGCACTTAAAATTAATATTGCTATGAATCCCCTATGAGCTTCAAAGAGGTCCAGCTGAGGGTCCTCGCGTGCCTCGTGGCCATATTTCATGCAGTGCTCCRCAGTGAGGATTCTCTGTGGCTTCACTACTTGCATCCAGCCTGACCGTGCTCTCAGATGAGGAGTTGCACGTTTGCCTCCCAGCTCACCACAGCTTTCAGCCCAGTCTAGCCATTTGCTCAAACCTGCCTGCTGCCAGGGACTGGGGAGGGAAATCCAAAGGATTCACATGCCATCCCTATATGTTATGCTGCATCGTGTGAGCTCAGAGCCTGGCTCTTCCTGTCAAGCTTTAAAGTTTCAATGCACCAAGGTATCAAATCTGCATTAATGAGGACTAAGGATCAGATAGAGAACGAATAATACTGCTGGAGCTCAGACTTTCTCTCCCTGAAGGCAGCTTTATTCATTTGTTAAATGCACATTTGGAGGGTGCTCATTCCATTCTCTGCCTTGCTTTTCCACCAGGTTGAACATCTGCCCTTATCTTAACTGTTCAGAGCCCTGTAGGCTGCTCTGCCTAGACAGGACACGTGTCTTTGCTATTCACAGTGTTTTACTTTGTGTGTGTGTGTGTGTGTGTATATATATATATATATTTTTTTTTTGATGCATTGAGTTGTCTCTCTGGGTGCAGTATTTCCAGAAGATGCCTCTTGCCATGGACACACATGCTACAAATCCTTCACAAGGGAAACCATTTCCTTATCAATATCAGTTGAAAGATTTCGTTCAAGTACTTTACAGTACAGAGAAGAGTGGCARGCTCTAAGATTCCCTCACATAACAGATTTGCCATGTAATGATTYTGGAAGAAATTTTTCCAAAGCGGAAATGACAAGTAGAAATGATTAACACCATTTTCCTTCCTTCRGTTGCAGGCTATTTTCAGATATCATTGACAATGTCGTTCCTACTTCTGGTCTTTAAAATCCCCTTATTTGCTAGTAAGTMTGCAAGTAGTTCCTCCTTTATCACCATTAGCAAGTGTTCAGGCCCTGGCTAGCAGCTGCTTTTTTGTGTGCGTGAAAATGGCAGAGCGTTTGCACCATCATTTTTCACTGAAGAACGTCCTGAGCAGAAGCACCAGCTCTGTGCAGCTCCGCGGAGGCTGCCGGGGCTCCAGGCTCCAGCGCAGCGAGCTCTTCCCAGAAGACGCTCCAGCGGTGACTTCCACGTTCGCTACCAGCACTAAAACAGTTACGTAGCATGCGGATCTCCAAGATCTCCAGCAGATCTCCATCTGTGAATGCTGGTGTGCAAAACCTCGGGCTTTTGTACCGGTTTCATTCATTTTACAGGTACATTGACGCTGCGGTTGTCCCGGACCCGCCTTCTTCGCCCCTCCGGGGAAGCCAGGCACACACGAGACATCTTCTGCCAGCAGGTACCCGCTGCTCTTTGTCGCGGGGCTCCAAGGCCTCACCAGGAGGTAGCTGCTCTGCTCAGCCTTGCCGTGCTCCTTTCCTCAGCGGTGACTTTTTTCCTGCCAAAAGGAACTGGAGCCCTCTTGTGTTGAGTTTTTGCAAAAATCCCTTTAGAAATCAAGCTGCATGGCAGGGATTAAACCACTCCAGCTTCACCTGGCTGATGCYGATGACCACCGTGAACAGGAACCAGCCTGCTCCAGGTCGTCTCTGCGTTAGCAGTTAGCAGCCATACATGCAATGATACTCTGAAAGACATTTCAGCCTCAAAAGCCACAGACTTAATTATAAAAATGACAACTAAATAATTCTTACCATAAAAGCCAGCCTACTCTGGCCATAGCTGCAGGAAGTAGTGGAAGTTTTAATTACTGGAGTTTAATTAGCACGTTACAGTATAAGCCAGCTATGTACACATGTATCAGAAAGAAAGAGCGTGAGGAAGAGCAGAAGAGCAATGATGACCACAGGATTTGCAATTTCACTCGCATTGCAAAGCCCCATAGAATAAATAAATCCCCGCTCACACGTGCCACACAGAGCCKGGCAAAATGACTGATTTCCACCTAGGGAAACTCAGGATGGGTTTCTGTAACCTTAAGATATTTCGATATTTGGATATGGTGCAACAGTGCTTTAGCAGAGGTGGTATTTTAACTGCCRAAAATTCCCAAGATTACTTCAAGCTCATATAAATTTGGGGTTATTTGGWACTAATTTTACTTAGAAGCTATGCTTTTCTGCCATTTTTGGTGATGTCACCTTAACGATGAAAGCCGGTGTTGAAACTGCTTTAAATACAAGTACTAGCATTTCCTTTTGAGAAACTACAAGGTTTATTATGCAGACAAAGTTATTTCACTTTTTCAAAGTTGGATAAAACCCAGCATCATATCTGTTTTAATTTTTTTCTGYGTGGACAGAGATTTTTGTTGCAATCTTCTGGTAAGTGTTGCTATAAAAACCCTAACCAAAGTAATTTAAAATTGTTTCTACTGCTTATTCAAGCCATCCTAAAAACCCTTGTTCTCYGTGCTATTGAGTCCTGTAAATCAGCTCCAGAGAGTGATCCTAATTCTGTATTTTATCTTGTAGGGCCATTTAAGAGGTCGTTATTATTGTTACTCCTGCAAATCGCARTGGTATTTTACAGCCACGCGAGACGACCAGGTCCTTGTCCTGCAGAGCTCCCGGTCTCGCTCGGAGAGACACCATCTACGGAGTAACACCACACAGCACGTGGCCCGCTGGAGACGCTCTCCTTGAGGAAGTCAGCCCAAAAAGATCCCGCAGAGGAAGCGGGTCCTAGGGAGCATTTTAAAGGTGGGGAGAAGAGAGGTGATGTTATCACCAGGAGCCCGCTCCTCTGGGCTGAGCCCCCTCTGCCGCCAGCCCGGCACTTGGAAAAACGAGACCCRAGACGGGAGGGTTTTTCCCCCGACAACGCGGGGTCATGGCAAAAGAAGCGGACGCAAGCGCGCGTTTCGCTGCCGTCGCCTTTTCCTCTAAACCAGACCACAGGACCGCGATTCCTGCGTGAAAGAGAGAACCTAAACGTGGGCCGAGGTTCCCCCCAGCGACAGGAGCTTTCCAAGCACCCGGTCTGAAAGGCAACGCAGGCACACGTTTTGTTACGAACCGCTAAAACGTCCTCTGAAAATTCAGGCCTTTTAAAGATATTTCTAGTTGTTTTCTTGGGGGAAAAAAAAAGAAAAGAACCCAACCACTTTAAGTCGCTTAGAAAATACTGTCTGCATGTGGTTTGCAACGCAGATGTTTTCAGCATCGGTGGAGGTCACGTTTGATCTCCCTCCATTTTGCTCCCAGGTTCTCACCAAACGTCAAAGACCACGATCATAAGCTGACACAGAAGCATCTTCAGCCAGCGATGCATTTCCTCTGCTTGTGGTTAAATACAACCCCTGCCCACAAAGTTATATTGCACGTTTCACGCGGCAGTAACATATGGAGATAACACATAGATATTTCAGCTTTTACTCCCTGGATTGCATAGCACATCCGAGATTGAGAAACACGGTGCAGTTGCTGACTTTCACAACGGCACAGCTGAAATGGAAATAATTGATGCCGATAGTACCTTTCACYGAGACAGGACTCCTAATACCTCCCGCAAACAGCCGCCGCGTGTCTGAGAGACACGGAGGTCTAGCGGAGCAGAGAAGGAAGAGCATGACAGAAAACATTACGGTAATGTACTGTAATGGGACTTGCTGATTTGAATAAAGTAGCATGTWAAACACTGCCCAGCCTCTTTATTGTGTGCCATGGCCCTATTTACAACCCTATATTTAAGATACTTGCACTTAATACAATTTCAGACAAGCCAACACATCTAGGTTACAGTATTTTTCCATTTATTTTGTTTTTAAAAATTTAAAAAGGATACACAGGAACTTTGTCCTCTGGTGRAAACCTGACAGCTATGAACAAGCTTTGCGGCAGCATTAGCATCATTTACCTCTTGGATGCATCTTTTGAAACGAAACATTTGTCCCGAGCCCAAGGTCAGCATGAAGTCACCTGTCACTTGCAGAAACACCACYAGTCCTGGATAATAGCTAACATTTGTTTTTGTAGTCATTAGAGCAATAAACATGCTTGATTACCCATTCATAATGAAAAAACAGCAAACATTAATAAATTTACCTCCTAATAGCTGTAGAGCACCACAACCCATGTTGTATGCATGGTGTTTTGTGCCTCATTCAGGCCCTGGCTGAGCACACGTGTTCCTCTTAACTAAGTGAAATATATACTGCAATAAAAATGTATGACTATGCCCATTAAATGATTTCATTCTACTACTATTCCTTGACCTCAATAGCACTTTGCTCTTCACCCAGCTTATGCAAATCGCCCTCTCCTCCTAGATCCATATTAAAACATGCATAGCTCCTTGGTCACTGCACAYACTCCCCCAGAAAATCTCCTTTATGCCCTCCACCTGCTTAAACGCAGCTGGCCCCATCATCTGTAGAGCCACTCACAGGAGAGGTGCCACCTGGACCTGCGAGGTGTCACAGCTAGCTGCCCCGGGCACCATCCGGCAAGGGTGGAGATGGCTTTGAGAAGCACACGTGAAAAATCCCCTCGCAGCAAGCTGCCACGTCTGGGGAAGGGAAAAAAAAGAGAGCCTGACTGTCAGATCGAGGGTACCCAGCGCGTTTCCCGCTGCAGAGTCGTGCAGGGGAGCTCTGGAGAAAGGAAAGAGCAAATCGTGGAGGGAAGGAATAAGGTGGGAATCATTCACCTGGGGCAAATTGACTTCATTCACACTCACGAGGGGTGTAAACGAAGCCCATGGAGCTCTTCCCGATCATCTCACGGGGCAGCCTGTCTTCGTGAAGAGACAGGTTAGCCCGCAGGGACCAAGTCCTGCTCTCTGAAGCGGGTTTCTGGAAGGTGCAACTCTGCCGCTGCAGCAGYGCCAAGCCTAGAGCAGCACGGAGGTGGAAAACAGACCACCGGTGGCTCCCGAGAAACCCCAAATCCTCTGCTCCTCCACACAAAGCGATAACCCAAGGGTTAAAGAGTAGTGCGGGGACGGAGCAGAGGAGGACGTGTAGCTCTGGGCCCAAGCGATGCATTTGGGTTTTAGTTTTAGCTAAATCCATTGTTTAAGTTGAAGCTTCAACCTGCGCTTTGCTTAACATTCCCCAAGGTCACTTTCCTTAAAATCAGGGGAACTCAAAACAAAAATTTCCCACGGAAGTCCGAACGTTTAATGTCATTAATGGCAAAGCAAATCTTTTATGAACAGTTTAGCKAAATTTAGTTAACCAGACTTTGCACATTAAACACAACTATTTTTCCTTTGACTTCATTTTCCCTGGTACTGCCTCAGTTTAGCCCTTCGGCAGCTCGAGAACGCGGCAGCATGCAGAGTGCTCTACATATGTAACTTCTTCCCTGTAGATCCAGAGATCTGCTGACATCCTCCTGCGGAGGTGTGGCTTTCCCTTGTTGGAGGRGAAGCCTGTTGAGAAGAGGCCCTCCTATTACTTCTCAGTCACCTAGCAGCAGCTCAGGGCCACTTGGTTGTCCAGGTTGAAAATGSTGGTCTAGACGAGTGCTTCCCAGTGGCCGCTGAGGTTTTTGGTCTGTGTAACCATGTTATGCAATGGGWTTTTTAGGACAGAAGTTGGTCGGTCCRCAAGAGTTTGATGGCTGAGGGTTGTCTCTCTGCCTCTAAATTGGAAACTCCTGGTTTAAGATGCTCATAGCCTTTCTGCTGCACAAGAAGCCTTCTGCCATGTTCATCATGGAAAAACACGGCCAGCGTCGTCTGGCACGGGGTGGGAGAAAGCTGGGAAGCAGGAGAGCGCTGCGGCACTGTGCTGCAATGTCATGAGCTGCTACTGCTCGTGGGCCTTGGAGATTACATGAGACTTGACAGTGAGGTCAGGGAGATAATAAGAAGGAGCTAAAGCAGCTGGAAACCTGGAGAGAAAATGACAAGTTCTTTTGCACTTTTTGAAGCTGAACCTTATTTACTTCTGGGGACAGATGATCTGAAGAACAGATACAAGCTAGTGGATCGGTTGGAAATTCTAGGGAACTAAGACAGATTCCCTTAGAAACACATGGGCTATTGAGTAACAGAGGAAAAAGAAGTAAGGGTAATTTTGTCTCTAAAATCAAGCTGGAAAATTCCTGATAAAATTACTCATTTTAGTCAAATAAATATGCAGAAAATAATTCTTTGGTATAAAAACAACCCAAATGTATTCATGCATGACTAGATCTGACTGTAATTATCCCAATGACATGATGTTTATCCTGTTTTTTGCCAGTGTATATGAGGAGGGGGTGAGTCAGATGTTACTTGTGAGATGGTTTTTCATCTTTCATAAACTTATCTTGCCCCCYTTCTTGCCACAGGAACTGTCCTGAGGACACTGAATTCCTGGTTTATACTGCCCTGCGAGCAGTACGARGGCAGGAGGCGCTTGGCGCAGGATAGGGTCAATGAAGAGAAAATTTGCCAAGTATCCCAGGTTTAAGTGCGTCGTGTTAAAGTTCTGCAAATGCAGGAGTGCAAAACGGCCTACGAACTTCTGTGAATCGGCCCATGAGTCATGATTAATTTAACAAGCCATTCTGAATACATCAGCTAAAATAATGGAAATATAAACAAAAGTTACATAATTCCTCCTTGCCTATGCCCGGGCCCTGTTTGTGAYGGCCGAAATATAAACTGAACTAGAGCGTATTAAAAGATTTCCAAGAAAAAGCCTTTGTTTAATGTTTGCTTTGCATCAGATATTCCACTTGCCTCCCAGATGCATATATTCTAAACCATGTTTCTGCTGTCCACAGAAAACCTCTCTACTTATACTTTCAAATCTGTGATCTTATACATACTAATAAATAGTAATGAAGTCCCAAAGTAAATATCAAAGTTAYAGTTTCACTGCAGATCTTGCTGACGTTTATGAATATCTACAGCTTTCATGGTTCAGGACACTGGCAGAGCTTACAGATTCTGATAAACCTTATCATGTAATTGTATACRTGGTTTCTCTTTTGAAAAAGTATAATGCATGGTCTTCATGGACCATTTCTGTTAGGCACCAATGCATGTGTGTTAGCCAGGTTTGTGTGGGGTATATCTTAGCTGACCTGCTAAACCCACCATTTTTCATCTTAATTGACAGCAAGCAGTATACAGAGTCTAGACTTTCCCAAGCTATGGAAACGTCAGTGTTTTGTGATTACTGACTACTCTAATTATGTCATCCATTTGTATGTCTGTCCATTTATATGCTAAGAGATAATCCAAAACACTAACAACCATTTCACTTCTTGTCCCTCTCTTTGTCTGCCAACAGGATTACACGACTTGGTTCCCCATGGTGGAAAGTTTAGCTCAGTGACCCAAGAAATCCCTTCCAGCTGAACGCTGTTTTGCTGCCCCGCTGCATAAGGTGAGAGCAAGGTATGCCAGAGCGCAGCCTGGAACCCAACCCGGCATGGCAGACACCTGGCCCAGAGATTAGGGAAGACCAAGTAATAAGACCAAGCGGAGGAGCACCACCAGCAGTTGGTTCGAGTCTGGCTTCTCCYCGAGAAGTTTAAGTGACAAAGAGCAAAGGACTTCGGGATGGAAATTCATTTCTTCCTTGACTTCAGTGCAGCAGTGTGACGATGATCTCTGAGCCAGCTGCCTGCTGATCAGTTCCCAGTTACGAAATACTGGCTAACCCTGTGCAAAAAGGAAGATGCCACAACGTTTGTGGCAACAGTCCCACATTTTTTCATGTCCAGTCTCTAGCGATATGAGAACTGCAATTACTACTGCTACTGCTGATGGTGGGACCTTGAAGGGAACAGCTAAGGCAAGAGGGAGGGCCTGCTGATGGACATACCAGATCTCAGAAACAGACGGGATTTTGCTTGTAGGCTCCAGGATGGCAGTGCTGAGCAMATTGTGTAGAACCAGCTTTTTAAAAGAATTCATGAAGGACCTTTAGACTCTCTTCTCTCCAGATTTCCAGAGATGTATTTATACTGGCCTGAAATAAATGTAACACAGAGGAAGGGAGAAAGGCTTGCTGCATATGCCACAATACAGATCATGTCGAGCGAAAAAGCCAGTGTTGGTGGCACATGAAAAATTAGCTCCCTGAAGCAAAGCAGGCAAAGACTTATTTATGCTGGCTGGAAAATCTGCGCTTGTGCTATACACTTGTTCTTCTCCTACCTATAGCTCTTCCCAAGTGAGGCTAACAAGCCTGGCGATTGTGCGTATCAGATCTTTTTATTCGGTACAATGATGCTTGTAGATGCTGGCTAACGTAAGCTGAGTGTGAGCTCCTTGGCCGCGAGTCCCAGGTTTAGATGTGTAACRCCATACCCAGTTATCCTCGTTCTAGTGAAGGGAGGGAGAGCGGGGTT
Source organism: Rhea americana (assembly GCF_003343005.1). Classification (NCBI taxonomy): domain Eukaryota; kingdom Metazoa; phylum Chordata; class Aves; order Rheiformes; family Rheidae; genus Rhea; species Rhea americana. The sequence goes on from NW_028186557.1 coordinate 2,970,560, forward strand.
CCCCAAAAAAGGTTGCAAGGTCACGTTCTGATCCGTATCTAGCAGTGTTAGGTTGCAAAATAGTGCAATGAAGCCCGCTTACATTCAACAGAAAACTGGAAAAAAGTGTATTTGCCCTGCTGGCCCATCTCAGGGACCTGGGAGAGGTTGCAAAGGGGAAGATGAAAGAGCTCAGTTCTTGTGTCTACGGCAATAGGAGGAGCAGGCCCAGCAAAGATTTGAGACCGAGAGTAAAGCRACTGAACTGCTTTCAGCGTATACGCTGAATCTGGTTGAAGTCCCCAGGAGGAGGCAATAATTTCGCTGCCACGCTCTCCACTTTGCCTTCTCCAGGGCTGAAGCCCACCAACGGCGCACACACGTTGTGTGTGACCCCGCGGGGTGCTCGCTGGCACCGCGGTTCGCCCAGATCCCGCTGGAGACCTAAGCACGGCGCAGAGGCAGACACAGTCCCTGCCACGATCGGTTCGAAGCCAGCAGAAAAGACACGTAGGGTAACAGGAGCRGGAGGGAAGGGCGAGGACAGGCCTCATGACTGCTCCTGGATGTGCAGTCTCCGTGCTCCATGAAGGAAAGAGCTAGTCGTATATTGCTAAAAACGTCCTTCAAGCATCTTCGTGTGAATTCACCAAGTTAGCGCACTGCACGTTTTATGAGTTACAACATCTTGCTACTAACCAAATCATTTCTTGAGCTATTTTCTTGCTAAAGTCTGTAATTACTGCCAGTTCAGATAAGCCCAAAGGTAACAAAATAACATCCTTTCCACTTTTTTTTTTTTTTTTTTTTTTAATTTTGATTCTCAGAGGAGGAGGTCCTTTAAAGGTCATATCTTGATAGGATTCCTTTCCCCCCTCTGCCCCGCTGTGTTAAAATAGATCAGGATTATTGACCTTGACAACAGTGCCTGAAAGGTTTAGTGACAATCTATTCTGTATCAATGAGCACATAAAACTGCTTTTATGGGCTGGGGCGCTCTCAGTGCATTTGATAGCAGGCAGATCGGCTTTTTTTTTTTTTTTTTTTTTTTTTTGACAAGGCATAGAGTAAAAAGATTTAATGTATCCATCTCGATGTGAATTGGATCGTACCCTCCTGACATGAGATCCCCAGCCCCAGGGAGAGCCGTGCTCAGTGCTGTGTCGCTGCATTAGTCGCTGGTAATGGCTACACAAAGAAACAGAGCATGACAAGAGCTAAATAATATTGCGAGTGCGGAAGGGTCCGGGTTTCACCAGCCTCTCCGCTCTCCCAGACTTGTTAAACATGAAAAGCAATAAAATGCTTTTAAGGAAAAYGCAAGGAAGGGATTTTTGTTTTTATTTAGAAACCCGTCCTTCCAAAGCGTGCCTGGTGGAGGCAGATCCGGCACGACGAATCAGGCAACCACGGGGTTCTGTCAAGGATCAGGCAAGACCTCTACGTTGCCTCCTTCCAGYGGCCTCAGTCTCGGGATGGTGGAGCAGCCACCGGCTACCGCGTGACTGCTCCGGCTCAGGGGCCGCTCCTCCGCCTGCGTAGCTGCTTGCACCCGCTCTTGCACCGCTGCTGGCTCTTCTGCATTTGTATTTTTCTTTGCTTCCATTTTTTTTTTCCCTACCGATGACCGCTCCAAAATGATCTGCAGAAATACAGTTTTAACGCTGTATTTGGTGAAACTCTGGCCCAAATGAAGTCAGTGCAAATGTGCCAGTGGTGTCAGTGGGGGCAGGATTTCACTTGTTTAGTCAGGAACAGGTTTTGCCAGAATCCTCACTCTTTCCCCTTGAGTTACAGTGATCACTGGGGGAGAGGGGAAGGGRGGAGGAAGAACTATAATAGACAAAAAGATAAATAAAATATCACAAAAAGATAAATAAAATGTACAATAACTACTCTTCTACTGTTTTCAGTTAAAACCAGGAAAACAAGGCACTCGAGGAAAAGAAGATGGAATGRAAATTAAGATCTTTGTTTCAGAATTTACATTTCTCTGGTTATAAGGTTCTAAGGGTTATAAACAATCCTTGCTAATGGGCTGCGTTACCTCCCATCATTAGCATTATCTCCACAAGGCCTGTTCTAGCATGCTGTTCCTTTCAAGGTCAAAAACAAATCTCCGGGAAGAGCAGTAACACACAGCCTATTTCCCTGAGCCCAGGCATGGAGACCTGCTAACCAGCCCCTTTCGCCACGCCAACACTGCGAGGTGAAGCTCAGCGCTGTGCACTTGGCTCAGGGTGTTCTCCCCGATGTCACCGTGTCTAGAAGTGGCAYGGAAGCATCACCACAACTCTCCACCATCTCGGCAGCTCTTTTGGAGAGGCAGGATTGCAAGTCAGGCCGCGACTGTCCAAGGGCCAACAGCTTCCCTATCAGCCCAGTGGCAACCAGTATAATTGAAAATAACATTTGGAGAGGAAAAGCTGTGGCTCACTGCAGGATGACCCCCAGGACTGGAGAAGCAAAGAGTGCAGGTACATCATTCTCYCCAGCTGTGTTGGTCACAGTGAGGCTGTAGTGGGACCCTGGTCAGCAGTGTGGCAGATCTGCAGCTTGGCAAAGGTCTGGGATCAGTCTGTGTGCAACCACAACATTACTGAGCACCAGACTTTATGCAGAGGGCCCTACAAATCCTMTTCTCCTCTCCTTCTTGAAAGAAGGGTTTTTCTCCCAAGAATGGCTGTGTTTCCATATGTACTTCTTATTTCACCCAAGTGAGCTTGTTTGATTCCYGCAGTGTCAGAAGACACAGAGAATTGCCAATAAATAAATAAATAAATAAAWAAGAGGAGCWGCTTTGAGCACGGTAAGCTCTGCTGTATTCCACACCTCTGTGCGTGTCAGGGACCACCACCATCGCTCACAACATTAGCTGGGGGCAGTACGGTTGCTACAGGTCTAAGAAATCCAACCCAGACGGCTGATAAAGCAAAATCACTGGCGTTCAGATTCCTGCTTTGGTCATTTAAAAGGGGGTTGCTTTGCAGATCAAAGYGGATTTGGGCAAAACGAAGACTCAGGTTATTTGAAATACAATCTTGGCTGGAATAAGCCGCCGTGGGGTTCCTTTCCTAAGACAGCCCCTACCTCCAGGTGTTGACCTGGGAATGAGAACAAAACGGGGAGGGAGCAGAGGATGAACAAAAAAAAACCCCAAAGTAAAGAACGAGGAAGAAAAGAGAAGAAGAGATTAATCGTTCCATCACCAGTAGACTCCTGAGCAGGGCATTTGCTCTTCCTGCATGAAAAGTTCTTCCTTTTTACTATCCAAAACAATCACCTGGCATTTAGCCTGCCTTCAGCTCTACTTTCCCCCGTTTCAAGCATGTAATTAWTTACACCAGGTGCTTCGCTTCAGCCCATCTCCTAGGGCGTCTCCATTCACGAGCGCGGCTCTGCAATTTGCCAGCCCGCACTGAAGTTTCTCTGTAGGAGTCTCCTACCCGGGGCGTAGCGTTACGTCGACAAGCAGCACGGCACAGTGGGGAGGGAAACAGAATTTACCCAGCGAGCAAAAGGGCCTCAGTGCTGCCTGCCCGCAGCCCCGGCTGACGGCGGGGTCTCCGGCGACGGGAGGCTTTGGGTCCTATCAAAACTGTGAGCGTGGTGGCAGCGAGCTACACCCGCGGCAGCCCACGGCCGCGCACAACCGCAGYRCTTCGTGCACTTTTTTTTTTTTTGCTAAATGCTGCCGGTGCTAGTTAAATTAACGGACGGTTGCAGCCGGCAGGGTCCTCAGCGCCGATGGAGGGCACTGCAGGAGCGCTCAGCCCGCTCTCCCCGTCCTTAGGAGAAGGTTGCTCTAGTCCGCCGGACTCGGACGGTGCAGTCCAGTCTTTCGTGCGCGGAGCTGCCGTCGGCTTTGCTGACGGTTGCGCGTTCAGGATCAGGTGCGGCGAGGGAAGCGCGGCGGAGAGGCAGCGCTCCTGGCAGCCCAGCCCTTACGCGGCCTCTCTGCTTCGCAGAAGCTCCTGGAATTTGCCTGCTGCACCCACACGGGGCAGGACCCGTCCCCTGGTGCGCGGCCAGCAACGGTCCTTGGCCTGGCTGGCACCGGCCCCGCGACAGACGCCCTCCGGCACGGCTGTGAAACAAATGAACAGGGACAGCGATAASCGGGGAAGGTGAGGAGCGGGAGCGTTTCGGTTTGCAGCTCCTGTCCTTCGACGGGGTTTGATGGCTCRTTCAAGCATGGATGATCCACGGGGATGAAGGGAATCTAGTTGCTTCCCCCTTGTCAGCCCTAGATTTTGTAGCACCCACGCAACCGCGTGAGAGGACACTTGCAGCACAACCCCCTCACCAGTCCAAACCAGTGTCCTGTCTTTCCCTGCCAGAAAAATTACTAGGTCACAGACCACAAACGGATGTAAATAATAAAACTACCGAGACAACGACGACAAGCAAACACTGTGTCTCCCATGCCTTCTCACTGCTTTTCTTTCCAGAAAAGCACGTGGAATAGGGTGTTGGAAGGGAGCAGCAGGGTGCTGCCGCTCGTTTAGCATCTGCTCTGCTCCCTACGTGCCCCAGCCCCTGTGGTCTCACCCAGACTGACGGAGCGCAGTGGGAGCCCCAGTCACTTCCTCGCAGAAGCAATTCTGCTTCCTAATGAATATGCGCTAGGGTCTGGCAATGCTTTCCAGTGATCCCAAATCTTCCCTTTTAAAAAATGTCAGTGGCTGCTCCCAGTCTGACCTCCAACCAGGAGGACAGAGGACAGAGAAAGGCRCACCAGTGGAAGGGTCACCACACAGTGACTCACATGACATGCCTGGAAACCATTTCCACACATACCAAGGACAAGAAGATGACTGGGAGTAGTCAGCACGGATTTATGAAGGGGAAATTGYGCTGGACCAATCTGATAGCCTTCTACAATGAAATGACTGGCTCAGTAGATGAGTAGAAAGCAGTGGATGTTGTTTACATTGACTTTAGCATGTCATCTCTATCACACCAAGTGATGCTCCCATTCCAGCAACAGCACCCACCCCAACAAACCCTTCTGGCACAGGCCCTGCAGGATAGTATCATTCATACCTTTGAACTTATACCTGTGCTCCTGGGCTTCATTACGTTCTCCTTTACATCCCTTTCTTCTTTCATTGAGTCCTAAACCTGTCCATCAAGCTGCTTCGGTGGACCTTCGCCCCCTGCTTTGCACTCTGAAAGTGCTAATTTTAAGGTATGGGCTACTCTGCCGGTAGGAGTGTCGAGGGCTTTGCACTAGTGGCCACGCTGTATTAGCAGAGGGCTCTTGGCATCTCTCCTGCAGGAGGAGGTGTAAAATTGGATTTGGTTTTACAGGCATTACTGCAATAGAGATCCTCAGCAGAGAAAGGAAGGGTYGGGGTGTGTTTCTGGGGCTCAAGGGTAGCGCATGTGTCAGAGAGCCAGGGACACCACGAGGGGCAGGCGGCTGAGGTAATCAGAGAACATTTCTTTGGAAATGTCATTCCTCTTAGTCGAAGGCATTGCATTTAAAGGGACACTGTCCACCCAACAGCTAAATGGTAGAAAAACCCACCTCGGTGGAACACTGCCTCCGAATATTTTTGTGTTTTTTCTTTTCCTTTCTAATCTGTTGCCAAACACACAAAGAAAATTCAGGGGAGGGCAGCAGTACACAAGCCGCTTTCTCCGAAAAATCCCTAAAGCACCAGCACTGCAACAGACTTCAGAGAGTTACGTGCTGCTGACTACACCGGCACGTGACTTTGCTAAAATCAGCACAGCTATGCGGTCTGACCTATCAGTGCCAGAGCTCTGCTCCTTCTGGGACGAGCGTGCCCACTGCCTGTAAAATACACCAAGGAGACACCTTTCTGCAGCTGCTTCTGACTCATGCTGGTCTGCCAGCRATTTGGCTACCCTGCTTTTGGAGTGCCCTGAAATATGTGCTTTAAAAGAAAATAAACTAACTGAAGCAACACTGGTCGGAGCCCTATCAAGGCRAAATCAGAGAGAGGCACAAGGAATGTCCTTGAGTCTCTTTTCATGGCTTCCTCTGACTTGCAGGGTGGAGGAGGAAGTGGGCAGATGTTTCAAATGGAGACATTACATCACTTGGTTTTTATATCCTCCATCTGTATGAGCTGTAACATATAAGTGGGGTCAAGCATATTTCTTCCTAAAGAAATAGAGACAGGAGCAAGACACAGCCCTAAGATGCAGCCTGTTACATGGCAGAAGTTCGGCCCCTCTCCGGAGAGAACGAAGACCTGTCCCCCCTTCCCAATCTCTGCCCCTTCTCCCAACAACCCTGCTATACAGCTGCCGGGACAAGCCCAGGACCATCTGCCCACTCACTGAGAGTGGCATTAGCAAGTGAAATCAGGAACACTGCCATTTCCCTGTGGTACCTACTATAACTCAAAGCTTTTCAGAAAATAGGTTTCTTGAGGGATGTTTCTCTTCTAAGGCATTTGAAATACCAATCCCCAGTGTTTGCTGTAGCAGATATTTCTGCCATAGACAAGTTATTTTAAATTGGTAAAGAATAGTATAAAAAAAGTAATAAATTCTGCTTTCTGCAAAGCACTGTCCTTGATCCCAAAGGCTGTCGGAAATTGACCCACCAGCGGGATGAGGGCTCTGGTCAATGCTTAAGCCATCACCAAGCTTTCACTTGCCTGTTTTTCCATGCTTTTCCCAGATCACCCTACAACTACCCTTAGAGGTTTTTCCTCATCCCTGTCTGCTGAAGGGCCCAGTGCAGAAATGGGTGTGAGGCTTCACTGCAGCATTTTTTGAGTTTTCGGGTTCACCAGTAACTCAGATTCGGGACCCAGACATGAAAAGAGCACGTCACTATGTCCCACCTTGCCACCTCACCTAAGTACCTCTCACTTTTTGACTTGCTTACGCTTGCAGACAAGAAAACRCTATTTTACAGCTGGAGAGTAGTATTAGGGACATAATTCCCTTGCAATAGCTTTGGCACACCTAGAGAAAGGCTTTTGCTTAGCAGGAACCATTGCAGGGCATTGGTATAGGAATATCACATTGCAGCATCCTGATTTTGGAGCATGCTGCAAATGCAAGAAACTACTTTCTGACCAGAGGCTGTAGAATCAATTCCTACATCATTAAGGGACCATCAGCTTTTGATTTTTTATTAACTTTTCTGTTTCTTCTGTTATTTTTTTCCCCACTCTGCACTATAATCAGTTGAGAGGAACTGACAACTTTGGACTCTTCCCATTTCTTCTATGGGATTTTTCAGTATTGGTGTGTTTTGGCTTGGATCTGGCAAAAATATCCTCTCTGCAGAGAGGGAGACAAAGCAAGCGCAGAGATTTGACCATCAAATTTTTGACCACTGGGAACACAGAGAAAGGCCAGTGCCCGCGATGAGAGACCTGGATCTTGGCTATATACTGGCCACATTTTCAGCTGCTCAGCTCTGTAGTAGCCAGACTTGGTGGCAACAACCCAGATGAAGCATTCATCACTAACCCGGAGTAAGAGACTGTCCCAAGACCTCTCCCTGAGAACAGACAGACAATTTTTGAAGTATAGGAGAGAAAAGGATAAGAAAACTTCAGTAGGTGACAGCCTATTTTACAAGCAACAGCCCCATTTATAAAAAGGATATTACTACAGGAAAATTCAGTATTCACAGCTTGCTGGAAAAATCCRTGAAATACTGGAGTTCCCTTTGATTCTTCATTCTGCAACAGTTGGGACTTGGTCTGAAATTCAAATTAACTTCCAAACCCTGCCTACAATTCCATTTTGTGCCCCCAAGCAAATTTTCCTGCATAATTGTGTGTATTTAGGTCAGTTCTCCATTGTTCAGTTCCGCAAAGAAAGGAGATGATTTGCTAGTGGAGAGAATTGCTAATACAGTTTTCAAAAGCATTTTTGTAATTAAATAAGCTGGAATGTAGGTATGTATTTGCTTTGGTACTTTTTTGAGACTTTTTACACATCTGTTTTTGACAGCAGAGTGACTGCATTTAAACCCAGACCATATCTGACATTTATACRTGAATAGACTGGTTTGCCAAACTGAGTATTTCAAAAAGCAGTTGTCCCATTTTCATACTTCTATCAAATGTTAATCAATATTACACAATATGTGCAAATATTGATCTAACCAATTAACATTTAATCCAGAGAACTACCATGTCTTATCTTTTCCTTTCTAAGGCTTCTTTTTTCACTGCAAATTTCCCTTATTCTTAATTTGTGTGAAATCTCTTTTGTTTCTAAATTGAATTTCCACCGTGAYGAGGACTGGCACCAGCCACAAATATATATGGATCCGTATAACACTTGCAGGTGTTAGAATTAAAACAAAGTATTTTGATTTGAGTATAATGAACAAGAAAGGTCTCTTGAATGCTCAGTTCATTTGCTTAGACCAGGGATCTGTGCAGAGCAATGCATATAGCTCTTTACTATCTTACTAGGAAACAAAGAGCACTACTCAGAACATGTATTTTCTTTAACTCTCAGAGACCCATGGTCTGGTCTCGCGGCTTCATTTCTGCAACCGTGCTGCCAGAGGTCCAAGCAGCTTGAGCACATCATGCGAGGGCCCCGTCAGGGCCGTAATTCGGGTCAACGACACCAAAGGTTGGGTGGTGGAAAGACAAAAGCAGATTTTACATGTCGACTTCTATGAATTAATTAAAAGATCAAATCAGATTTCCGCCGCCCCCATCCCCAGACGCTTGCAAAGGAGACAACAAAGCAGAGCAAATCTACCTCAGGACGCTGTCGGGAGAGAGGGGGAGGAAAGAATCAGGTCAAAGCACACAACATACAAATCCTCGGGACGCCTTAGGGCACAGAACGCAACGGCCTCAGCCTGTTCGGAAAATCGATTATAGAGAGCCTTCAGCTGAATGGAGTCAATGACCCTATCTACGCATACCCAAAGGAGAACAGCTACATCTTCTCTGAGCTAGGAATCGCAAGGTTTTCTGGCCCAAGAGCCTCACTGCGGCCAGCGAGAGGGAGAACCCGCAGCAACGGCCCCTTCCAGCCGCCCCTCCTCGGACCAGGCACAGACACGGAGAACGGCGGCTTGCTTCCCATAAAGATCTGACTTCCACRAGATCAAAACTGACGATTCCCGTCCTTCCTCCTCCCCCGTGAAACAACCAAACGTCACCAGCTGTGCTGGGGGTCGCAACGCAACGGACCCAGAACGTGTGTAATTCCGGAACCACAACTGCCTAACGAAATCTATGTCAAAAGAGACAGCTGGCCCAGCGGGCCGCGCTGCCCGGCGCCTTCCTCTTAAGGTTTTCTCTAGCTAGAAGCGTTGCAGAATTAGGAGTGGTGAAACAGGGCTAGTTTCATCTGGAAGATAAAAATTGCTGATGTTTCCCGTTTTGCACTTAAGCTCGCACACCTCAGGATTTGTAAACACTGCCCAGTTAAAGCTGCTCTGTTTAGAAAGCGCGTGCCACGACCAAAGCATGAGAACGAAGCGTTTCGCTCCCCYTGAGCAGAGGTTCCTAACACAGGAGAGAACCAGGGAACGTGACTTTGAGAGCAACACAAACAGCGGGACTCCGACTCATCTGCCACGTGGGCGTTCTGCATCATCTAGGAACCATACACGTGGGCAGACTCACGGCGTTCCTGCAGATACAGGGTTAGTCTCACCCTGTTACAACTGAGGAAACCCACAACCGAGGAAACCTGAAGATTCAAAGAAGAAAGTAGCTCCRTTAATATTCTTTGCCTCAGCCATGGAGTCTGTACAACTGCGTTTTGCTTTTGTTTCTCTTTCTTCTTTTATAAAGACCGGTAGCAACAGTGGAGGAAATGAACTGCGGTRCAGTGCTGCAGAAACATCTGAAAGGGCTTACTTTTAAGCACGTGAGAATCTCGGTGGCTTCATCCAGGACTTAATGCTCATCATACACTGTAGGGCTTTGCCAGCATGAGACCTACTGAGTGGAAGTGGAGAAGACGTCTAAGTGCTGTCAGATAAGCTGAGACAAGGCATTCACGTTACAGCATGACCTGGCTGCTGGCAAAGGCAACAGAAAGATTTTAGCTTTTCAGCAGTATCTCTGTTGGACCAGATGTTGTAGCAAGAAAGCACAAACTATTCCTAAAATAGAAAAAAATAGAAAATGCACACAGAAAAGCCAAGAGGGGATACGATAATACTCAGAGAATTTGTAGACTTTTATAGACTACTCCAGAAGATTTAGGCCCAAAAGAGATGGTGAGGGAAGAAGAATCAAAGCAATCACGTGTATGCAGAAGGTGGCAGAAGGAATGTGCTTTTTACATGAAAAGCAAAAACCAACCACAGAACAAGACCTTACTCATTTGTCTAACTAGGGAATATAAAAATTAGGCTTAAGGTTAGAGTCTATTTAGAAACAAGATAATAAWTCGAGTACAGCCCCTTACCAAGCTTCAGTATGGAAGCTTTACCCTTGCTATTCAATAATAAAAAGACGGGCTGTGGCCTGGAGCAGTTTTCTTCTAGCACTGAAGTCATGCTCATGCGGAGGATTTCAGGTGCAGGGAAGTTGAGACTCTCACCCCCAGCTCAGCATCTGAAACTGAGGCAAGATTCAGCCCTATTAGAAACTGAGGCAAGATTCAGCCCTATTAGGCTGGCCACCTGTCAATGTTTTGTAACAGAAGACTAAAAAAATCTTGATACCAAAACTTCTGTAAGTTTTAAGATTATAAAATCATCATGCTAATATACTTCTGTAATTAAATATTTGCATTACACTATTTTGATTCATTCTGTACATTCCATTGATAGTATTTTCAGTAAAAGTCTTCTAAAAATGCCATTCTGGGTTCTTTCCTCCTTAAAACTGTTTCTTTAATTCCGGGCAGTCTCCAGTTCATCACTGGGGGTTGACAGCAAGCAGCTAAAGGGYGACTTAGCCTGTTTGACTATACCAATTGCATTTACTCACCTGAGAGAGACACCTGAAGGTGAACATTAACATTCAAGCAAATGAAACATAGTAGTGACCGAAAAAAAAAAATCTCTGAAGAACACTCTTGGGCATAATTATAATATAGATTAAAACCTACTAGGATTAAGACTGATTTGGATTAATTGCRTTACTTTCTATTCTTTAAGTAATAGATTCCTTCTATATCCATAGCAGGCATTGGGCACCATAATGCACAAAAGCAATACGTTATTCTTCTAAAGAACTACTGAAATTCTTCCAGCTTTTTAGAAAAAGTTAAGTAAGAAATATAACAGGAAAAAGAGAAAAAAAGAAAAAAAGAAAAAGTATAGTTGCAAAAGACACAGAGGTCAGCCATACCAAAATCCTATTTCTACTGTCTAGGCCTCAGGTTAGAGATACCATAGGTTATTTTAAAAACAGACCAAAAAAAGATTTTGTTTCCTTAAATGCCTTCTGTTCCGTACTTGTCATATATACTATTTTGTTGAAATAAATCATACACAGCTGTTTCATCCTACATCTTTTTATAGTTTATGGGACAGTATTCAAATGCCAGAGGAAGGTAACTGTTCTCACCAAGTTATATTTGATATTCATGAGCCAGCAGCAAACTCTTTGATACTATTTTAGAGTGAAGGGGAAGAGCCATGACGCAGCTTTGGCAAGGTGATACTTCCTAAAGAGAAGGAGCTACATAGGGCACGGACACTTCTACTACACTAAGGAGTAGAGTTAAGAGCAAAATAACACACAAAGCTACTTACGCTTAATTTGCATCCCCTCTACCGTACAAAGAAAACTCACTGGTTTAAATGTGTATTTGGCAAATTTTTAATTAGAGACAAGTAGGTCATAGCAAATTCTTGAGTCCTGTTTAAGGATTAAAAACCTGGCCAGCAAACCTATTCTTACAGGATGAACACCAGAAAACGTTGCTAAGGGGGAAAGAAAATACATCTTTCTCACAACAGCTGTGACTCATAAGCAGGCTAAGTAGGACATGTGAAAGATTGGAGATATGGTAAGGTCTGTTTCTAGTAAAAATATTGCAAAGTTTACAATAAAATTGATGATTTTATTAGAAATTAACTTGATCAATATATGAATTCTATTCATACTGATCAACTCCCAGTTCCAAAGACTCACATGTACTGAGTTCACTCTACTCACGGAGAGTCTCTTGTGAATGCAGGGATAACAGTCTTAATTATTTTTATCATTAGCTGTAAACAATACTTTTCACTTTTCTGGCAATTTCACTTTCATTCCTTCATAATTTCATTGCACTGGAATTTCACTGATCTCTTATATTCTTTAAAACTGTTAAAATCCAGAAATGGAAACAGAGTTAAATGACTTGAGAATTATGCCTCTTTTAAATTAGCCCACATAAAAGACTTTCCAATTGAATTTGGCCACAATGAACATCTTAAGTTAGCTAAATGCTTCCATCAAAACACCTAGGATAGCATTCAAATTTATTACATGTCCAGCATTAAAAAAGAAAGAAAGAAATGAACCAACAGGGCTATTAGTCACAGATGTATTATTCTTCGGCTTTGAGGACAAAAGCACAAAAACATGAATTTCTAAATAGACAGGATAAAACATTCTTTTTCATCTCTAAAGGGACTGAGCTGAACCTTTAGAAGACAAATTTGCCCCAGTTAACAAGTGGTAGCAGAAGACCCTCCCTCCCCGTCGGCTGGGTTAATCTCTACAGCAACATCAGAGCTCTACCAGCCTCGTGTCCATCACAGTCTAAAACCAGCATAAAGATTTATTTCATACTTTCTCATCATTAAATTCTACAAATTATACTCTAAAAGCCAGTCCTGTCTTTTTAAAGTATGGAATCAGGACAGAAGATATTAATATATTTTGTTCCTCTGTGACTCTGAAATTTCCCAAAACTGGGCATCCTAATCCCTAATTCTCTTGAAAACCCCAGACCAGGCAGTCTCTTGGGAACGCCACAGCTGTAGCCAGGCGCACATCGATTAATTCTTTTAGGGGGGATCCCCCTAAAGGGGGATTTTTATTAGTATGACTAACATATGAACAAAATAAGCACTCATATGTCATTTGAATAAAGCGAGCTTGAATTGGAAAACTAAATGAGGTCTGATAAAAGAGTTCGTAGTTTAGCGACAGTAAAACAGTAGATGTGAAAATGGTTTATCGCATACCACTCAAATACACACAATATGATGTAACGCCTGTTTTATTTAGTGGAATCACTTTTGTAGGTTAGAAATATTTCCAATTCCCACTTACTCCAATGCAAGCCTCCACCATCAACAGGCATAATGCAGTTTGTTCAATTGCTTCCAAACCGAAAAAAAAAAGTACAATCTCCAAAGTTAAGTTAGAAACTAAGTTCACACATTTTCTTTGGGACCAGGAATCTGTACATAGTACAAAATATACATTTATTGAACTTTCTGTAAACACACAGTTTGAATTGTGTAAAACTGTAAAGAGTGGGTGAACTACGTGGAGAATAATTTATTATATATTGTTATACATTCTACTTAAGGAAAATAGTTATGCTCTTGTATATTACTCTGTTAAATTTATAAATTCCATAATGAAGCTGTGTATTCTGCAAACATGCTTTTCAAGCTTAAATCTCTCCATTCGTAACACACATTTATACAGGTCATCAATGAAAAAGTTACACTTTCCACAAAATAGATATAAAGAGGTTATGAATTTTCTAAAAAGACAGGCACAGCATGTCACTACAAATGAGATTTGTTTAACGATACGGAGTCAATTCTGTGAGGAGACAGGTGAAAACTCTCTAATTCAGCATGTTTGTACACGGTCTTAGAAACAAGACAGATGCTAAAAACCAAAATCTCTGCTTTGAAAGACTTACAAAGCAGCCAGTTCTGGGAATCACACCCGACTTCACACTTTTCAAATATCCAGTCTTCCCTGGCTAAGAGAATTTAGGCTTTTATTACTTATTAACCCTTTGCCACCGGTGGCTTAGTTTTGCATACACTGACCTAGCTGGCACTATTTGACATAATCATTTGCACAATGTAGCACTTACCCTAAAAACTAGATTCCTGGCACCAAAGAGTTAGATCTAGTTAATAAATACAATTGAACTCTTGGTACTCGAGGTTATGGTGAATGGCAATACCAGCAATAAAATGTACGCTAGGAAATCCCAACTTCCAGCACCAAATGCTTATGTGGCATTAGCCTGCAGAACGTGTGGTAACAGGTATTGCAGCATTTCAGGTCCCAGAGAGTCTACTGTAAAATGCCCAGTTTCCAATTCAAAAGTCTGGAAGTTTCAAATTGCAGCACTTGACAGCGTAGCATCAAATACTCAACAAGAATAAAAGTTCTCCTAAAGATACCAGTACAGGCCTCTTCAATAGGTCCGTGACTGGACATGGAAATAATGCTATGTAAATTCAGCACGTTATTCCTAGAGTTTTAGGGCCGCATTACTTCCCCACCTCAGGCAACTTATTTGGGGTTCCATCTTTATTTTTTAAAGTTAAAAGCACCACGTGAAAGAACAAAATTCGTAAATTGTGTTCAATGTTTTCAAACAAAAATAATGCTTACATAGTTAAAGAATTAGAAAATTGTTATTTTCCATTAAGCTAACATTTTGCTTTAGTATTACCACTTTATTTCCCTTTAGCCACCCAGAAAGCCTTTTTCAAAACCAAAACTGAGTAGACTACATTTCTTTTTAATTCCAACAAAAGTAGGACAGGTAAATCTCTAACTATACACATGCAAACTTTACATATTGTGAGCAAAGCTCCATCAACTTCAGTAACATGTGAGGTTAAATACATGCCTGAGTTTCTCAGGATCATCTTTCTTTAGTTTTCTCCTCTAGTCTGAAGAGAAATACTGCATTCTGGCCTGAAATCCCAACAGGGAAAATGAAATTGGCTACTCATATTTCCATTGCTCAAATTGAGTTGAATTCAGCAACACATGCGAAATTAARCCCTGCAGACTTCAATCTACAGGCACCGACATAAGAAAGACCATGTTTTGCGACTTGCCAGTCTGTTTTATCCATTTTCTTTACAAAGACATAGCTTCTCAAAAGAAATAATGGCATCTCCTTCACTCTGGAGGCTTACTCACAATATTCGAGTCCTGTCTATTTTAGCTATAAAAAACCACCCACGCTCCCAACAAGTTCTTCAGAGCTATACAACTAACGGAAGCCAAAATTAATTTCAGTTTTTGGCTCAATGTCATCAAGCGGCTTAGGAACTACAGAGGTAACACTCTTAAAGAAAAATGTTACTACCTGATAAAACACTCACTGTTGCAAATAAATTACTAGCTACACACTAGTAAGCACCGTTGGTTTTATTTTTGTAAAAAATGTAGATATCTAGAGAAATTTTTAAAAGCATTCAGGCAGTAATCAAATTGAGTTAAATGTGAAAATCTGGCTACACGTAAAATAAATATTCTAGAAATCTGACCTACCATCATCCCATCTCTACTGAGGTTTTCAATGTTTCAGGATAGAACTGTTTCATTAATCCTRTAAAAAGCATTTTTAAAATCAAGCCTGTTTTCCCAGATTGTGACTGTGAAGGCTAGGGTTTTTCTGTCATATTTAAAGAAAGCCTCACCCCCAAACCCAATTTCCTAGGACACAATCATCACTCTAGCCTTATAGCTTGRAAGCAAGGACCTTAGTACAGTGTCAACATGAGGGAAAAAAACACTTTACAGCTAGGCAAATGGAATCTTAAAGAAAACAAAAAACCCAACACAGGAATATGCATAAAATCTAGTTCACTACARGCCACCAACTTAAGACACTATAAAKAGATTATACCATCTAACAATTTTTTCTACTTATTAAGAGTAAATAGTAGAAACATCTGGAGATTTTTCTGGAAGTTTTCAATGGGAGAATATGTAAATATTCAACTTTTAGCATGTTGCATGCTCCTTCTCGATCTGAATGCACAGAGTGGTCCATGAAAAGTTTTCAATATTTTTCCTGCAACTTCTTGAACTTCTGTGAACAAATGCCCAGTTTACTGCTCTCTTTTAAAAAGCAGTAAAAACTCAGTAAAATAAGGGCTGCAAAGAGCTTCAGAAGGTGCAGGCCAGAGTCCGCAGAGACCAGCGGACTTCGCACRGGACAGTTCAGGGGAGAGCTCACCACAAGACCAGACGTTTCGAGCAATATATTCCATAGGCTCAAGTTACCATCATCTCAAAAACCTGTAGCTGCAGGGACAAAGGGCTGTACTAGTTATCTAGAAGGTATCATTTTTACACCTAATGAAGCTTGGCACAGAGTAATTTCATTTTCTGCAGGAAGTGTCAGGTACAGTTCTACATGTTTTGCTATTTCTTAAGCTAAGGTTTTTATTAAAAACTGTATTTGTCAAATGAAGTGTAACATTTTACTAATGGTTAGCCGATTACAGACATACCAGGTTTAAATATCAAGAAATTTAAATATACCAAGTCAAGTATGCATAAAAATTTAAGGTGGCAAGTACAGATTAAGATGAACACTTTATCCTGCCAAAATTCTGATGCACTTTGGAATAAGGTAAATTAAAACAACCATTTCACTAACCTAATCATGGCAGCCACACTGTCAATCTCTTAGGACATAACTACATGCATCTGTAGAGAGCTAACAAAAAGTTTGTCAGCATAGAACTCCTATGCAGACATTAAAACCAAAATTTCATGATGCTAGTTTTAAGAAACATAACATTTACCAAAGCAAACATTTGTCTGAAGTCTACCGCGTAGAAAAGACCTGYAGGCAAAGGCATCGATTCTCCCTGCGCAGGTCAATGGATTTTCTGAGCTTAGGGTGCAGCTTCCCAGACTCTCGCCAAAGGGGCAATATAACCATTCCCCAGCTCTCAGAGCACTCTTCCCGCCCCATATCCTGCCTTAGATACGGGCGCTAGGTAGCTGGATTATCAGATTATTCAGCTGAAGAGTAGGCTTCTTGTTCCTAACTCCATGGCCACACAAGCACTACTGCCAGCACAAAAGGGGCAGTGGGAGAAGACTTAGAGCAACAGTTCAGGCTTAATATAAATTGACCATGAAACAGTATCCTTAGCTCATAAATTATTTTTAAAAAATGCAATGCAATAGAGTGTCTACCCTATCCCAGTGTAACAAATTAAGACAGGATTCTTACTAGGGAATTAAGTGCAATGAAAACCGTTCCCTAGTTTTGTTAGATTATCATTCTAAGTCTCCAATKGTCGAACTGAGCGAAACGGCTCAGGTTTAGCCTATAGTTGGAGGGTTCTAGCCTTCAGTAAACAATCTAAAAGACATTTCATAATGGACAATGTTCTAAGTACATTTTTAAAGGATTAGCTTTGCAATCTGCATGAACTATTGCGATAAAGTGCTATAATTACTCATCTGCTGGTTAATATTCTTCAGGCATCTTGCTGGTATGACACATCTTAGGATTACCACAATTCAGCATAATTTAATGACAAGTAGATGAAATTTCTCTCTCCATTTCTGACTTCTGCTGGAGAAGATTAGAAGGAATGATGGCCAAGCACCAAGTGCTTTGYAGTGGTATTGCCTGACTAGGTAAGAGCAAGTCAACCAGAAGCCCTGGCTTTGTAACCTGCACAGTACAAGCGTACTTCTAGCCCACCACATCCAGCAGGACCCTACTGCTACAAAGGACTTAAAGCCTGGCAAATCTAGAACCACACCTAATGTAGTTACATTTAGTTAATCCAACATTGTTTTTTWAAATACATTTTAAAAGCCTCTGTCTTGAGCACATTTCAATGCTGAATTAGTGAGAATAATTTGAACAGTTGTCTATAAAGCAGTACAGGTATTTTCCCAGAATGATCAGTGAAACATTTAATCTGACTATAACAAAACTCACAGAAACTGAAATCAGTAAAGTTGTCAAATGTAAAAGGAAAACAGAAACTTGCATGGCATATGAACCAAAGGAGCTTTACAAATATCATTTCCTTTTAAAAAACAAGCAAATTGGGACCATCCTATTTGAACATGTATTTAAAAATACATCTTTTAACATTACACATTTTTCATTTTTGTCACAGAGGATTTTTTCCAGGAGGGAAATAAATAGCACACAACACTTCAAAAAAAATTGCTGCCTTGCCCCTGAGGTGCTAATGTTTTTAGCATTTAAAAAAAAGTTTCTGGTGCAAGAAGGAGACGCACAAAGGTGCAAAAGTGCCTTTTTCTTTTCAGAGCAGTGAAAAGTACAGCTTGTCTCTTTTCTAGGATGCTTTATATACTTAATTCATATTTTGTCATCAAAATCTCTCATCTAAAACGGCAGTGTTTTTGCATACATAATAGATTCAGTGCTCTGACCTCATCAAAACACTGAGCTTAAGCAGAAGAAAGAACAGCCTTTCTTCTCCTACCCTCAAACCTAGTTACAGCGCTTGTAGCAATAGCAGAAGAATTACTTTCTTTATAATCTTTATGCGACCTCATAAGAAGAGGCTTAAAATATAGCATTTGTCACTGAGAGTTTAAGTGATTACAGTTCGAAGTATGGCTTTCCACCAGTTTTGCTTGTGATTTTAAGTTTTAACTCAAGCTTTCTGCAGTCCAGTTCCAGGTTTTGCAGTTTCCAAAATTAAAACTTTAGTCTACATGAAAAAGAGGACAAAACTTTATCTGCCTAGTCCTAAATTAAGTTTAGCTTTTTGTACTAATATGCCATGTATTAAATATGCTTGTTAATTAGGTGCCAGTGAAGCTATAACTTAACATTATTATAGTTTTGCAGTCTACAACAAAATTAGACATTTTAAGCATTTATTCATAGGTAGGTAAGGAATTGGTTCTTTAAGCAAAAATTGCTATAAATTTATAAATACAAATAGTGCTTATGTTTTCTTCATTCATGCTTGAACAGATAACAAACCGAATACAATGAAGTTACGTTAAGCACCCCACAYAGACAAGAGGGATAAAAGAAAAGTTTGCTGGTATATACTATACTTAGTTCCAAGACACTATAAGTTACTGTTCAGAGTCCCCTAACTCTGCATTAGTTTTAAGGCTATATATACAAATATGTATATTTCAAAGTTAGGGAGAAACAAATATAGCAAAATGCATCGTACTACATTTTCCTACCAAAAAGTAACTATACACCAAGTTTTGAKTCTGTTTAACTGTAGTAAATGTTACAATCTACTTGTTTTACTGATTTTCCATTTGGGGAATCTGCCTACTAAATGAATAAAGTGAACTACATATTAAATACAGTATTTTCAACCAAAAAAGACAATACAAGGTGCACAAAACAGTAGTTTTGCAAACATGACTGACTTAAAACTTAATTTTGTATGTTCAATGGGAGAAAGCTAAGCTTAAATCAAATTAGTTTATTATCTTTTAAATTAGAATTTTAAACAACGAACAGTTAAATACTGCCAACATGCTATATTTCAAATCACAAGTACTGTTTAACCACAAGTCTCTCATCCTAAGTGGGTCAATTAAAAACACACACCATAAACTGTTAAAGATTGTCAGGCTTTGACAAATGTATTTTTATCAAACAATAGGCAAATTCAAACCAATGCACATCTTCAGTGGGGAGGAAAAACAAAAAAACCTGAAAAATCCACACTTGTAAAAAACAGTGTAACAGATTACTCCCACTTCATCCTCTAGCATATGGCTGTGTCTTGGGAACTAATCCAAATTCCTTCCATTTAAAAATGGGCTACCAATTAATAAAAATATTTTTCCACATGTAAAATATCATTTACAATGGCACTGACATTTTAAAAGGCAGGAAAAAAGGAATTACACATTTATGGATAAATTTCTTGTTTGTTAAATCAAGCTTTATTGATAAAATGGAATTCAGAGTAGTTTACTTGGAACAGCAGCAGACCCAGTCGATCAGGATTGTAAAAATGCTGCAGACTCCTACTGTATGTAGGAAGTTGCCTGTTCATGCTCAGTGATTAGTAATTTCAGGTAAGGGTTAATGAAAAAAGAGGTGCAAAGAATCAAGGCATTCTAATCCCAAGGTTCATATGCGAATGAACACATGATACTATTAATAGGGCATGATTCAACTCCCACTGAAGTCAAAATCTTAACTCCCTTTAGCTCAGAGAGAGAGCAGGAGTGGCCTCAAGAGATACATTTGCTGAAGAATGTGCACTACTTTTTTATTCTTCCATTACACCAAGGAAATCCACACGCTGCAATTTCTGATAAATTGCCCCCAAATTCAGCTTCCATATACAACAATTATCTTTAGTTTTGTGCACCTCTTGAACACCTAGCTGGCTAGGCTGCTGCTCCTTGCAATCCAAAACCACAACATGAATTTAAAGGGATATATATTGTTGCATCACACAAGCCAAACATTTCTTCTAACCTTTATAGTGATTTAAAGCAGTTCATAATTAAATATGAGCATTTTGTACAAAGACAATTGCACTTTACAAAAACAAAATCATACAACATAAACTGCTGGAGTCTGATTTACAACATGAATTATGGTTTGAAATCACGTTTACAGAAGTCTGTTTTACAAAAAAAGGATCAGTTCCTGGGCTAGACGTTGTACTGCTGTAGTTTTCTGCTGTAGTCGCTCTCACCAACACGTCATATTCCCTTCTTTAAGGTTGAGGATGGATGTTAAGAAGGGTAACTGAGGTTGGACTGTACTTTCATTTGAAGGATGAAACGTGAACTCCACAGCTAGATGAGCAGTTTTACCACATATCATCAGTTGATGCAGAGTCCTTAAAGAAGAAAAAAAAAAAAAAACAAGGCAACCCTTTAAAGTCTGGAGTGCCCATAGTTACAGTTSTTTCTGTATAACCCAGACTGAAAAGGGTAAAGACTTGGATAACTTTAGAAGTCTGTTTTCTTTCCTTTTTCAGAAATAACATTTAAGAAGTATGCAAGAAAAACACATATTCTTAACTAATGAAGCTGTAAGGACCAAGACATTTTTAAATCTGACCAAGAGTTTTATTAAAATGCTTAACAATTCTCAAAATAATATCCTAGGAATAGTATTCAAAAACATTTCCACAGTCATCTGAAATAATACAAAACAGATACACTTACTACACAGGTGCGTTAGAACAGGAAATGCTTCATGCTATCTGTTATCTATTATCATTACCATCTTTTGTTTCCAGCCCTTCCACGCTGCTATAGAAAGATTCAGTCATCAACTTGTACCTTGTTATAATTCAGATCAATTTTAAACATTTACAATTAGAAGGCTGAATAGTAAACGTAACCCTAAATTCGGATAGTAGTAAACCGCAAGGAAAAATAACATCTACGTAAGAAAACATTCAGAACCAGAGACATACAGTGCTCTAAATCATAGCTCTAAGGCTACATTCATGGCATTTCATCTACACATTCAATACCTGAGTATCTGTAACTTGGGCTCACTTATGCCCCCAGACAATAGTGGATTTTGTGTAGTTACTACAATACAAGTGCTTAACTCATGATTTTGGATACCTGATGAACAAAAAACTTTGTACTATGTCACAAATCCAACTAACTGTTTTTTAATCCATTTGCCTTTGTGTCTTATTTTCTTCTTCCCTGCTCAGAATGTTTCACATTCATCTGTTTGCATCTGCCTCATCTGTTCTATAAGCCAGGTACACACGGTAACACCATAGCCAAGAAGCGTGACCACAGCTCAGCAGCTCAAGCACCAGCTACGTCAGGAGTATAGGCATTAGAAAGACTGCTTATGCACAGCAGTCTGGTTATTTCAGCATTACTACCTTCCTAAGTAATTAAGAACAATGATGGGCTTTAACAATGGTCCATGCTGGTGCTTCCCTATCATTACTAAGACTGCAGAGGATAGAAATGTTATTCCTTTTGTTTAAAAGCACTGCTTTACTGATACCTTTGAGAGGCAAGAGGCTAATTATGTCTCTAGCAATGCCACACATGACGATTTCTTAGCGTTAAAATTCTGTACCCTTAATTCAAACTTGCACACAGAAGAGTTTTCCTCACCAGAAGCCAGGAAGAAGTTAGTTAGCATGCAGGTATAGTTTTTTTAAAAAAACAAAACAAAACAAAACAAACAAGAAAACCCACTAAAATCACCCTTTACAATAGCGTCCTCAGCAGAAAAAAGTAGCAAAGTAGAGCAGTTGAATGTTTGTTTCAAGTGAAAGGATGAAGAATAAAACCAGTAGTGAGTAGAAAACACACAAGCTGCATGCCAAACATTCAGTAAGCAATTTCCTCTATCTGCATTGCCAATATCAGCACAAAATGAAGTTTGTGTACTGTATATTTGTAGAAAAGTAACACACTTTCGTAYGTTATGCATGTATTTTGAATGTAGAGCATCCTTTTTCGGCCAATACCTARGAACTGTTATGCTGAAGGTCTCATAGCTATCTCAATCAATATACGTATCAATGGCTAGGAATTGTTATGCTAAAGGTATCATAAACAAAAACTACCAAACTGTAGCATTCAGTTGTAAAGCCAATACACAATTTGTACCTATGCCTAGAAGTATTTCACTTCTACATCACAGGTAAGCATGCAAGTAATTTTTGTTGATAAGTAGAGGATCATTTTAACTACTTAATGAAGTTCTGCACTTTCAGTGATTGAATGTTACTCTCAGTGATCTAACTGCAACCAAGACTACAGTTCATATTTTACAGTTGCTTTATTTTTTCCCCTACTGACATGCAAGTTGATCAGTGGATTCACATAACAGTTTTCTAATCACTGATATATCAAAAGAACCTAAACTGTTTGCATGATGTAAGACAGACCATGTTTAGAAGTGAGAAAATGCTTATGCATGGTTCAGAAAATTAATGATAGTCATAAATTTGTTTAACCTAGAAGTATTGTACTTTCCTTCTTGATATCTAGGTGGGGGAAAAAACAAAGAGGTCGCCCATAACAAGAAAAATACATATGACTCTTTGTACCATCTGGCAGAAGAGCATTTGTAAACTTAGATGGGATCCAAGTCATGAAATTCCAGAAGACAAACCCACCCTACCAGAGTTTTGAGGCTACAATCAGCAGAGGGCATCAGGAAACAACTACAAGGCATAGTCCAAAGAACACAATATTGCTATTACTTTTCTTGGGGGTGGTGGTAGTGGGAAGGTATTTTAGCAAAGGACCAGCAATACTTTTCTGCACAAAACAGCTAAAATTGGGAAGAGATAATGTGAGAGAAGAGATACTTACAGTATCATCATTCCTGTAAGGGTTCAGTCTGTTATAAACAGCTTCAATCACACTCCGTCTAGACCAAAAAACACAAGATTTTAAAGCTCTGTCTTCCCCCCACCCAAAGTCAAATTCCTGAGCACAACTGTTATTTAAGCTGCAAATTTAAAAGGTTTTTAATTCATAAAAACAAGTTTTCTGCAAGCTAGTACTAAGTTTCATTAAACATGGAAACAGCTACCTCATTCTTTAAAACCTTTAGGTTCAAGAAAAGCAAGGCTGAATACTGGTCAGAGTTCAGCAAGAGAACAGCAGAATCTGACATTCAGATCAGGCTGCAGTGCTTTTTTTGGTTTTGATGATGTGTCTCAGTCTTTGAAAGAGAGTATCAAAGAACACGAAGGAAGTTGAATGCTCTGCTCATTCATGTGCTTGAGGAGTACTGCAGTAGTTCTTAATATATTATGACACTTTCAGAGAAGAGTTATCAGCTTTGCATTTCCTGGATGCATTAAAACTGCATTCTAAAGTAAGGTTTTCTTCTTATTAAATTCTGAAGTGTACCCTCCATTAAAATCCTGGTAAAGTTATTTATGAAACAATACCAGTTTCCAATAACATGCCCAATATTCTCCTGTAACTTTTCTCCAGAAAAAGTTAAAACTGACAATGGCAGTTTTATATGCTTTATCTTCATCCTGAAAAGTTTGTCTAATTTTTTAGCAAAAACTTTTCATGCATGTCACTTCTTCAATTTTTTTAAAACAYCTTTGTTTAGCATATTTAAAATAATTTGTGACCAGTATTTCCAGTCTTTTGAATTCCTAGCTTTTCTAGGAAAAAATAGGAAAACTGGTAACAACAACAGGCAAACAGGCAACATGAGCCGTTTCTACACAGGGTAATTAAAAAAAAAAAAAACTTATAAAAATGGGAGACTGAAGGAAAAGAAAGCCTCTGCCTTACCTAACATATGAGAAATGAACTTTGGAGGGGGGAACAGGAAGGAAAGAAGGGAGTAAGAGACAGGATGTATAAATCTGACTTTAAAAATAACCTTCTTACAGATCCCTTCTTTGCAAAACCAAGTATGACAAAGTAGCAGACTACAACTGCAACAGAAAACAAGCTTCAAAGAACAACCTTTTAACTACTCATGAATACATGCAGGGGAGTCGCAACGGAGTGCATCAGAAGAAAATAAAAGCAGATGAGACACCTTATAATCATTCAGTAAATACACACTGAAAAGTCAGATACTATCATGCAGCAGTAAAAATAYAGTTCTAGTGAATGACTGCACAGCACAGAAGAACAGGTGGAACTTAAAAGCAACAAAAACAAGCAATTACACACAAAGGATGTTCCATTTACAAACCGAAGAGTTTCTCCGACCTTTCATCAATACAAATCTTTGATATTAAATGAAGGCAGGTTTCCTGAAAATGTCACCCCTCCAAATCAGCAGCACTGCTTTGAGCTGCACTAACACTCAATGAAACCCAYACTTCTGTCTTTCCCTGTTCAAGCCAGCATCACTTAAGCACATAATCCTACTGAAGTCAGTCACTTCAGGGACTTCAACACTCTCTCACAACCTTGATACTACTACTAGCCAAAGAAGATTAAGATAAGCAATCTGTGTGTGCATGTCATATATGATGAATAACAGATTTATTGATACTTCAGGATGACAGCAACATATCCTAAATAGATACTGCCATTGCATATAAAACTGCCATCCTTTCTTTTCATACTCAAACAGTTCTTATGTGAGGAATTTTCTTTTGTGCAAATCATCTTTGAAGTTCAATCGCCACTTACTCCATTAGAACCTAGACTCTTTGTGTTTCAGTCCTCACAATACAAAAAACATACTCTGAAGCATTAAAAATAGCCCATAGCATAAATGTTAAATCCATTTTAAAACAGTACAAATTCATGAAAAATCTTTTGGTCCAAAATGTACTTTGTTGTGCAAAAAAGCTAGACACATTGCTTCCTCAAAGGTTGAGCATCAATTTAGAGGTCCACAGAGCACCAATACTGAACTCTTCAAGGACAAAGCCAGCCCATAGAGTTATAAATTTAATATCTCACTTATCTTTGATAGACTTCTATCCATTTTTCAGATTTGTCACAAGCAGAGAGAGAAAAAAGCAAACTTTTTAGGAATTGCAACATTGCCTTAGCTACAGACAAGAAAAGAAAGTTGCCAAGCAAGACATGAAACGTACATCATTTCTTGACAAAGTATGGAGCTATTTATCAAATTACTACTCAAGTCATTGTATTATTTTTGCATCTTCAAATGTAACACCCCACCCAGAAAACCCAGTTAATTACAAAAAACAAACACTTAGGCCACCCTTAAAAAAGACCCTCAGTCTTTCCACAACTACAGTTTGTCAGTTAGTTTTAGTAGTGATTCATGGTTTACTTTGTTCTTGTGCTTTTCCTTTTCATATGGAAAAAATTCAGGAATAAAAACTGGAGAACAGATCACCTTCCACCCTGAACCCTTCTTCTCTCTCCCCCCCCACCCCACTTTTAAGAGTGGCCTTGCAGTTAAGTTACAATTAAATCAAAAACCACATTTACACTAGTGTGAACTCACTTGCTTGCCAATTCACCCCCTGGCGGGAGGTTTGGGATGCTCTCAGTTGCTAACGTACGCATCACGTGGACTAAGTCTGGTACTCCTTCACCCTGCTTCTTTATGATCTCTGGGAATCAGAAGTACTTTTTTTGTAAGTGCAGTCCAAATTTAACTTAAAAAGATTGAAACACTCAGTTTTATAAAAAGGCAGCTTAACTTTAATACAAAAAAATTACAGATGATATTTAACATGGTAAAGGTTAACTAACTTTGGTACCCTAAGAACAAACTTGTAATGGAATTGATAAAAGATACCCTGCAAACTGTTAATATACACGCTGGTTTTTTAGAATTGACAACTACCTAACAAAAGCAGGAATAATTTCTTTAATGCTTTTACCACTATATCATTATTATATCTTCCCAACAAAATGCAGAGCATGAGGTAGGTATTAACATCAGCCTTAACACTGCAACAGCAGTTAGAAAGTTATTGCCATGATAAAAAGCACAGTATTCTGAAGAAACAAAAGGTTAAATATATTAAAAATAACTCCCATAGCTGTATGTACAAGCCAATACTTGTACCTCACTGCATGATAGTGACACGCAAACATCAAAAACTTATGTACAAATTAAATGCTACAGATAGAGTTCAGTGACAGTTCCATCCTTAACTCATTTACGGGTATGTGAATATTAGGTAATTGTTTAAAACTGAGCCACCTCAACTTCCAAGCAAAGAGAATTTGTACTGTAGCCACAGTCAAGTTTACTACTTCTAGAAAGACTACTTCTTTAGTTTTATTTTTAGGTCTGGTTTTCTAAAGTAGTAAACACAAATGAGTTTTTAGACCTTACCACCCTTGAAGAGTCACTCCTCAAATTTTATGAAAACCCTATTTAAGAGCAAGTGATATACATATATATATATATATATATATGTATGTATGTATGTATGTATGTTTCAATTTGAACTGTGAACTCAGAATTATAAAAGGTATGAATTATTAAGACTTGGATGGATTGATCTTCGAGTAAATACTGCAGCACACATACAGTAACACGTATGCGTATACACGCACTCACTATTCTTCATGCAGTAGAGCATTTACACAACTTAAAGTAGTTGGAATTCATCAGTACCTACTTTTGAAAAAGATGTTTTAGCATTCTTTTTTTACTGTAATGATAAAAACAAAATAGCATACCAAGTTTCCTCTTCGTAATTTAATGAGATAAAGTACATTAAAAGCTTCTGAAAACCAAAATATGTCCAGTCCTTTTTAGTTAAACTGAATTTTTGTTCATACAACAGTTTTTCAGGGCCTCACTTCACAAGGAGAATCAGATCAATTTTGCAAGTGAGACTGTTATTTGCAAGGTACAGTGGAAACACTGGCTAGTCCTCAACCAGTTTCAAACTCTGCAACACAAAACTTTAAGCTGTTTAAACTCTATATTGTAAGTAGGAAGAAATCCACTACATGACACCACACACCTTAGACACCTCAGAAACTTGCCATTCCTCAAAATCTGTGGCCAAAATTCATTTTACCATCTAGCAATTAGTAAATAATCTAACACTCTTAAATTTGAATAAAAAGCAAAGATATCAGATTTGGTTTGCCAAATTCCTTTATTGTGCAATTTTGAACATCTAATATATTCTACATTGTGCTAGGGCTAGAGTTCTGCTTTACAAAAATAAGGAATTTATAGTTTACCTATGCTACATAGTTTCACAACTTGTAACTGCAGTACATTTAACATACAGTCTCCACTAAATTAATACATTTATATCTTGATAGAACTATAGATACAGACTGAATGAACACTGATGACAACAATTTGAATTGGTCTGCTAGCTCTTTTTAATTTATTGGAATTGTCTTTTTTCAATACATCTTGTTAATCCCCATTTAATTTACTTTTAAACCCTCTACACAATTTCATGGCATCAAATGATGGAAAAAAAACATACTTACAACCCTAAAATAAAGGATTCAAAACACACCTACTGATTTTATATTCCAAATGGGAATTCCATACAAGGTTTAAGTAAAAGCCAAAGTTCCAGATTTCATGAAAATATGGGAAGGAACGTGTATCAGCTAACTTAAAATTATTTATCTCTCTATAGACAAAAATACTGCAAGGATAATCTACTAACTGAACGTTTATAGGTAAAAAACAGAACGGAACAAGACACTTAGTCAAGTTTAAGAGTCAACATTATCAGTAACTCATAGTGCAAATAGCAGCAGTGTATTTTGGAATGACTGATTACTTCTGTCCAGAAATTCACATGACATTTTAAGAGTAACACTGATTTAATGCAAGTAATGGCACAAAGACGCTTCTCCACACTTGCTTAGTCTATCATTACTAGTTATTGTAGTTATGAATCTGGATCACAAACTCATCAAGACTGATAAAAGGAGAGTCCTAGGTAACATAGTAAGTAGAAAAGTTTCTCTGCTTTTTACCTGAAGCACATTTCATTGTTCAGATGACCATTAGTATTAAGCCCTTTTCAATCTTAAAATTTTCACTACTTGTTAACAGTATAAAGATATATTCTGGGCTGAGGAAAGAAAAGTACTAATATTAATCAATCAGAAAAAAGTGCACATTAGAAAGCATCAAATCTCATTACCTGTTGGACTAGACCAAGTACTGAAGTGTATAACAAATACGTAATATGCATTTTCACGAAGATTCCATTTTAAAGGATTTTAGCTTTAAATATTACTATAGATTAGTAAGAAAATTCTGAAAGTAGCCATCACATTTTCGAGTTTTTAGCTGAAAATTAGGCTTTTAATTTTAAGCTCTGTCATTCCTCAAGCATCTTAGCATAACAGTAAGATTATTCACTGTAGTGTTGAAAAGTTTCAGATATTGYGACAGTACTACCTTACTAGCCAGTACTGCATAATCCATTTACAGCATTGAACAATTTAATTGAGTAAGAATTAAGTTTAATGTATAAGTCTATCAACATTTGTTCTTGCAATTCTATTTTAGTTCAGCCTCTCAACTTTCCTCATGACTAAAGAACTACAAGATCAAGTTCTGCATAGAGTTGATGTAAACCAGTCAGGTTGAATAGTGTTTACTACATATTCAAATTTAAATAGTTCTTCGTGCAACATTCAGCAAAAGACCAAGGATAATTCCAAAAAAAAAAAAAAAAAAAGAGTAAAAGAGTATTGACCTTTGAGGGGAAGTACAATGTATTTTCTGAAATTGTTCAGGTATCATCCCATTAAATTAATATTAAAGTGCTTCATAACTATATATAGGATCCTTTTGCCTCTGTAAAATTTTGACATTTCATTCATTCCTGAAATTTTGTATTTGTACTAATGCAATGTATAGGCAACCAAATTCACTATTGTATGTACCACAATCACACACAGTTCCAATGTTTATGTTCTTCATTTACTGAGATGTCTGCACAAAACAGTTAACTCTCCTCATTGTAATATATCTAGGCCAGTGAGGCTCATTGAAGATGCACATTAATTTGAAAAAACCCTCGTATTCCATGTCACAAGTTTGTCTAATTGAGATAAAGAAAGATACAGAAGTAACACTTGCCAACAATAGGAGAGTTAGTTGGTATAAATTAATGTGTGAATTTACAGTATACTTGTTTCCCCATCAATTTTGTGAGTGAGCATGTATAATAAGAAGCTCTTTGAATGTCTGTGTGCAAAGCTACTCACTGCTTTGAAATGAAAAAAGCCATCTGACACTAAACTCATGTAGTGTTACCATGTACGTGGATGCTCTTGCTGCAGAGCGTCAGAAAGATTCACTATAGCTTACTGTGCATCAACTTTCCCAATCAGGCAAGTGTTAATTTAAAATACTGAAATGCCTTGTCTAGACATTTGTTCAGAAGCAAAACCACTGCAGTTTGCCTAGACCTTGGGAACATGGCTTTCGTAAAAGGTCTTATGTTCTGAAGCAGCATCTATGCAGGTCATATGTGCTTCAAACTGTGCATTAATTTGTCTRAACACAAAGTTCTCACATAGGTAAGACCTTTGCAAAATTTCTGAAGTTGCACTTTGTTTTATCTTCACACAAATTACAGAGAAAATAAGTGCACAATATACTCCTGCAACTTACTAATCACTGTTACCACACTTGCTAAGAACTTTGCATATCATGGCCTGCGTGCTAGTAAGGATTCTAAGAGTACATATACATGACTAGACTTGTAATATATAGGTTTAGAGGGTCCATTTCAGAAATAGACTTAACCTATGCAAACAATGCACAGTGTGTCTTATGTTTTAGAACAAACTCCAATCTGTGTTCATCTTTAAACACCTAAAGGCACTATAATCTAGTTTTAATGAGAAATCAAACTGAATTGATTTGAAATATAACTTTTGGTTATGAGTTTGATAATGCCTAAGATTTGCAATTTATGTTGAATGTTTAAGAATTTCAGAAATACAGATTTAACCAAATTTTTGAAGTTAGAGTAAGATGCACTCTCAGTTTTTGTTCATCATGAATGCCCTAAAGGTAAGCTTTGACAAATTTCTCATGTATTTTTAAGGATGTTAGCAGTTGCCTTTAAGATTACAGTAAATCAAGCTGTAACCCTTCAACAAACATATAACATAACTATAATATTAATATATATTACTATATTGCCATCTTTACAAACAACTTGCAAGATATCCTAGTATTTCATTTAATTCCGTATGACAGGAACCAGGGTTTACTGGTCAGTTAGTGCTGTCAATGGATCCACAAGTAACACCAAGCACAAATGATTTTTTTTTCTCTGCTAGCCTGAACAATCTTCAGGGCTATAGACTACTGTGCTTTCACAGAAGAATTTTATCAGGGCACAGAGCAGGTGCGTATGAGTGCCTTTTTCAGGGATGTACACTAGATGGCCAATGGCACTTGAAGGTTTATTAGGAAGCCTCTATGGGTTAAGAGTTTAGTTGTTTCAAGGGGAAGGGGGTGGGGGTCTGCTTAGAAACAAAGTTACTTATTTTTTTTTAAATGATCCACCTTCTACTCTGCTTTCCAGGTACTTGTCCAGCTCTGCCTCTCTTTTCACCGCTTCTGGTGATACCTTTGGTGCATTTGGAAAACAGATCAGTATCACACTCATGTTGTCTCGACTTCCCTGGTGGAAAAGAAAAAAAGATTTTGAGAATACATACACACCAGAGTAAATTCATATCAACACATTTTTACACACACAAAGTTACCAATCAGGTGACATTAGAATACACTTTTTGTTCCTACAAGTTAATATTAACCCTCATTTTTCTTTTTCCTTTCAGAATTCCGTGCACAAACTAAGTCATTCAGTTCTTTCTCCTTTTATGGTTTGAACATTATGAGTAGCCAATTACAGACAGCCCACTGTCTTTTTAAAACTGACATTGCCAGGAAGTGATGTGTAATAAAGGTTGTGATCAATCTTAAGTACCATCCAATCATTTTGGGGAAATGGCTAAAATATTAAATCAGTAAATAAAACCTTCACTTGCCTAAAAGGAATAAATAGTTGTTCAACTCAGACACTGCTTCCACCTAAAACCACTGCTATTGAATAGAAGGTTTTTGTTTGTTTGTAAAGAAACAAAAGACCAGCTGGAAGTGGCTCTGCCCTAGAATGGCAGTTATATAGGCATTAAAAAGCCTTCTTTGAAATGCAAACTTTTAGAAATCAAACTAAACACAATCCTAATACCTAATATATTAAAATGATCCTAATACTTAATATATTAAAATGCAATTACATTTTGCATATGAAAAGTAACTGCTTAGTTTACTTTCAATGCCCTAAGCACCCTAATCTACAAACATTCATCTATATGCTTAACTTTTACCACTCATCAAATCCACTGAAGCCAACAAAACTGAGAACAGAGATGTTATTAAAACAGGTATGTATGGATGTATAGGTAGATGCTGACATCATTCAGCTTACAAAATCAGCAATGCAGTGTTACCCTGGTACTCATTTTCAAGATTACCATATAAAATTATAAATAAAAACTTCATTAAACTTCAAGTGTTGGAAAACAGTTGTTTTTTTTTCCCAAAAGGAAAACAATGACCTTGTTAGCTGTGTGTCAAGAGTTGAGATGCTGTCTTGTCTCTTCAGYATCAAAAATACTTTCTTTAAACATTATGACTAAGCTTGGCTTTGGAAAATTAAATGACCAGCTATGGTAGTAAATATTTTAGATCTCTTCTATAATAAACTGCAGAACCACGCAATTAAAATTAATGGAAGTTATTGTAGATAAAACCAGATTTGTTAAACAAACAGTCCTATTTTCTTCTACCTGAATTTGTTTCAGAGTTGCATCACACACACCACTGAACACCAACTACAGTAATTTAACTGGACAAAAAAAATCACTTAGGAAATCCGGTCTTCATATGGTCAAAAATTTTATACTGCAAAAATATATGATGTCAAGGTTCAATCATTCTGCATTTATTTTGGTGTAACTGACACAGTAATATTACTATGCGCACAGGAAAAAAAGGGGAGAAAGGGAAAGACCATTCTCTAGTCTAATTAAGACTTCAGAGTTAAATGTTTTGTAAGGCATGTGGTGAAACAGAGAAAGACACTTATGGTCCCTGGCATGCCCTTAGGTTTCCATCAGCTTCCTGTTCCCCAGGGACCACAACATAACCCATATATGATTTTTAAACTCCTCATCAACCAAAGACACTCAAAAAGCCATCCTGTTCACGTTGTGCATTCCCCCATCACCATTTTTATGGAAACCTTGATAATTATTTTCAAAATCATGTTACTATTAAATATGATACTTATATACTGGACCCAAAACTTATTCTTAACTAGTTCACAAACTTCTAATATTGAAAATATAATAAACTTCTCCTCTCAATTCTGGCTACCTTGTACAAGCAGGTGTCAACTATCTCATTGCAAACTTTTTCAAGGTCATCAGTGACTTCAAGCCTCGATCTTACAAAGTCACACAGTTCTTCATTCCCCATAACATCCCAGATACCATCGCAAGCCAGTATGATGAACTGATCATCTTCTTCTGATCTCTCAATTTCATAAACTTCAGGCTCAGGTGAGACTAGCTGCTCTGTAGGACCTTTCCCATGGACACATTTGTAATCAAAGTCCCCAAGTGCCCTTGACACAGCAAGAGAACCATTCACACGCTGAATCATTACAGAGCCACCTGCATTCTGTATACGCTCTTTCTCCAGCGGATTACTTGGTTTGTGATCCTGGGTGAAGAAGTGAACCTTCCTGTTTCTACAAAGTAAACCTCTTGAGTCTCCACAGTTGATGAAGTATGTATGCTGGGGAGAAATCATGACACCCACAGCTGTTGACCCGCTTCTGTCTGCACCATGTTTCTTCTCGGAGATGACTCTCATGTGTTCATCGATTTGTAGAAAACCTGTTCTGATGCCGCTCTTTACACTTTCCACAGATGGTGGCCCATCTGGCCCTTTAAAATCCTGGTTGCTTGTGATGTGATCTAATAAATGCTCACAGCAGTACTTGGCAACCTGTGATCCAGCATGCCCATCATATACAGCAAAAAATGACCATCCATCAAGTCCATTTGGCAAACCAATCACAGCCGTATGTGCATCCTCCATTTCAACTCGCCAGCCTTGCATGCTACTCAGACCATAACGAAGCCCATTTCCCTGCCCTTGGGCATTATGCTTCTCCATCTTTG
This sequence comes from Rhea americana, assembly GCF_003343005.1. NCBI lineage: Eukaryota > Metazoa > Chordata > Aves > Rheiformes > Rheidae > Rhea > Rhea americana. The sequence continues at coordinate 3,004,045 of NW_028186557.1, forward strand.
GCTTGTCTAAAAATGCTCCCATGATGACTTCCCTTCAGTTCTAAAAAAGAAAAAGCAAAAGGAGTATTAAGGATATTTGTTGAGCACAGGTAGATGTATCTACCTAAATAGATATTTAAATATACTATCTGTAACTATTAAATAATAGGAAGTCCAAATAATGTTAACAAAAAATCCCTACACAGATACAAAGGAGACTTATCTGTATCTCTAAAGATTCCACCTCAAATTTAATCATCTAATTTAAACAAGGACATTGCTACTAAGTGTACTGTTTTTTCTGAAGTATTTTCACCTGTCACACATCAAAAATTTGTATTCCACAAGCATTCATGGTTCCGACAAGAGCCTCTACTATTGATATGCATAACAAGTTCTTTCAGATTACTTTAACCAGCACACATCTGCAAAGTGATGTTCCTTACGATTACTAGACCGAAGAGCTCAATGTTTCCAGGACACTGGCAATCTCCCTAGAGTCCTGCCTCCCGGCCACAAAGTCCTGCCTACCTTCTGGTTTCTTGATGGTAGTGGGGAAGTGAAGGGGAACTGACTAGTTTTTCTTATTGTGGGAAGCCCATTTATTATTATTTACGGATAAAGTGATCTGAAGGGTTGTGATGAATGCCAGAGTCTGCATAAAGAAAATGGCAAAACTGGATAACCAGGAGCAAGACACAGAAGCAACAGAGCAGCTGTCCCTTTAGGCAGCAGCAAGCCATTACTTTGTCTCAGCCATCTTGTGAAAGCTCATCCTTAGATTTTCAGTAAAATTACAGAGCAAGCTCCTCAGATGTCTGTGCTGCAGATTTACTTAAAACCTTAATGTATTTATGCTTCACTGAAAAGCAACTGCCCCTGACAAGTTAAAGAAATCCAGAAATAAAATTACAAGCACCAAGAATTCATGCTTCTTTACTCAAGTCAGACCAATATACTACCCGCCCTACCCTCCCCTTCCTTCTCCCATCACTGGGATGTGATGTAGCAAATATTTATGCTCAAGAGATGAAGAATTATATTTGCAGCAGCATAAAATGACTGGTTTATCTTGACAGCTCTCACACCCTCACCATTCAACCCACCCTTCTAATCCACATCAGTTTATTTGTGCATTCATAAAAAAAAACCTCCCACACAAAATAGGTCACACATTTTACATACTTGCAAATTCTGCCCCAGGAAGCACCATACAGAGTGCAAATCCCTGTTATACAATACAAGGTAATGGAATAAGACTAGGAGCTTTTCTATTTGAAGACAGCTGACAAAAATTAATTGCGAGTAGAGTGTCAAAAACATATTTTATCTAAAGACTCAACAAAGCTGCTCCAGTAGCAAAAATCTTATACTGAATGTTTTGGGAGGTTTTAATTTTCATGTAGAGCACACTGAATCTGAGTGATAACAGCAGCACTTTTTGATAACATGTTATTCTAATATGCCTCCAGTTATAAGTAAAAAAATAAATAAATTAAAAATATATACACACACATACACACACACAGAGAGAGAGAGAGAGAGAGAGAGAGCGCGCGCATGTGCCACCAAAGCTTTGCAGATTAGGTCTTTTCCAGGCAACTATAACCCGTTATGAAACATCTGTATACGTTGGAATAAATGATCAAAGGATGTTTGTATTTGATCTCACCACAACAGTGATTCAAATGTGATGCATAGGGACTGAACATACAATCCTTTGCTCACATGCTTTGTTAACAAAACCAAAAGCCACACATACCTCTGCTTCCTCTCACGCCAACTCCTGCTCTTAAGTTCTGTCTCAAATAAACACAAAATAATGATACCCACACAAACTGTAACTAGACAACAAAATACAGTCTACACTCATCTCTATCTTAAGCATATGCATGAGGTTCACATTACTGCAGTTGCTAGGAAAAAATATATGTATATATATACACATATAATTTAGGCCTTTTTATATTCACATACAACTCTAATGAAGTCAGAGTGATCGAAATGATTACAGACTGTTGCCATAAATCAAATGGGAAATTATTTGACAGAATAAACTTTATTCATTCCACTACAACAGCAGGATTTAAACTAAACCCTAATCATTTCTTATTTTTGAAGATAAAATAAAATTTGGTCATTCAACAATATCAACTTAATTCAGAGCTCAAAAAGCAGAAATTACCCTGTCAAATATCACATTTTGCAAAGTATTTTATATTCTTCACTATTGTATAAAAAACAACAAAAAACAAAGATACCACCACAYACAAGTATCAAGAACTTGTTAAAATGACCACAAGCACCATCAAATTTGGAGTAGAAAAGGTAAAGTTTTGCTTCTAATCTCACAGTACTACTAGGTATACAATATTCAGACAAAACTGTGCTTTGTGAACTGTTCTTCCTTCCTAGCAGTTCGTCAGCTATACCATCATTAAAAATGCATATAGACAGGTCATATGCCGTTCTAGCGAATCACACACAACTATCAGATACTTCAAAAATTAACAAACCTACTCTCCATTTAAAATCAAGTTACCTTACCCCTCCTGCGGGGGGGGGGGGGGGGGGGTGAGGGAGGAGGAGTGAAAGCTGCTGCTATTCTAAAGTAAGCCTTATAGGCAAAACGTTGATACGTGACTCTTCAGGGTGCAAGCTACCCACTGCAGAGGCAAGTACAATCAGACAGAAGGATAACCACAGTGCAGTTACATAACTTCTACCTAGGAAGCTAGTCGGAGCCCATAGCACGAAGTATTCACAGTGTAAAAACCACAGTAACAGACTGCAGCTACCTTGCTCACAGCCCTCTAGCTAGTGATACTTCTTTCTATAATGCCAATCTACACTTGTAGACTAGCTCTTTACAATTCTCATTAAATCAAAAGGGAAAGCATAGTTTATTTGTAGGTAGGAAGAATATGCCAAGCCTACAGTTCTTGAAGAAGTTCACTTTCTGTTCAGAAAATTGGAATTTAAAATTGGAGTTTAATACAACCAATTTGTGAATTCTTGCAAGTCAGAAAGTGATCTGCTAAAGATTCCTCCTATTGGATTTGGCTTAAAAACAAATTTGAAGAGTCTCAAAATAACATTAAGTTTTCCAGTTTTAAATTAGAGTACAAAATACAGAAAGCTGTGCTCCCCTCCCTACTGGAAAAATACCCTTTTATGCCTGTTCTTATCTCTGTACCTACAGCACGATCCTTCACACATCAGTGCCAACCTAATAAATCACTCTCTTCATTCTTTCATTAGGTGGTTTGTGCACTATACTAATTAGGCTGGAATGACACGTTTAGTTAAGCACATATAACTTACACAAATCAGACCTAATGTATAGGAGTGCAATTGCCCAAGATGGAGCACAACTTTGTTGTGTAACAACATTAACAGGATAGATGTAAACCCAAAACAGACCGCGTGCACAACCTGCAATAAAACATTAGATACCAAGCATGATTAAGTTAGTCTTCTTTTATATTTCTTCAGCCATCTTCCTAGAAAGGACTCCTCATTCTAACACCCTCATTTTCCATATAATTCTGGCACCCTTCCCCCTTTCCCTTCATAACCCAGCCCAACAGCTCAGCAACATTAGAAAAACAGTCTGATAAGGGAAGAGAGAACCAGCCCTCTATTCTGGTAGCCTTGACTTTGCAGGATGCTTGAACCACACGCAGAACTACTGCAGGTAGACATTCTTCCTATATTTATTAAGTTGAAAGAGAGAAAATGCACTCTATGTATCAAGTTTAGCAGCATATCTCATCGCAAATTTATGCCATCATTTGTTTTTATCCTAGAGTAAGGCAATTCTGAACAGAACTGTGGCAGAGGTGTGCTGGAGAGGACAAAAAAAGAGGTGCAATTTTTTTCTTAGAAATGTTAACTCTGCAACATCATCTGGCAGTGCAACTGTCTCAACTTCTCAGCCAAACCCCTATTTTAACCAAATCAGATTCTTTGCTCACCATCTTGGTATCTATGGCTTCCATTAGTTCCTCCTACAAGGAAAGGAGCTATCTGCAGGCAAAGTTCCTAGCTTTTTGCTTCCAAGAATAATTAGAGAGTTCTGAATAACAATAATAAAAGAAGTGAAAATGAACCTATGTGCATAAATAGGAATAAGCAGGAGATGCATCTGAGTGCATCTGAATCCTGACTTTAAATGCTGACTGTGGAGTCAAATTGAAAGACAGCCTATACAGAGAGTGCCCCCGAAAAGAAATCAAGTTGCAGCTTNAAAAAAAAAAAAAAAGCAAGAGTACTTGATAGAGACTATGGGGAAGGGAAAAAAAACCCACGCAAGTAACAAGATCTTGGATAAAACACCAGAGTGCCAAAATTCAAAGGGCTGTAGCATTAGAAACAAAACTGAAATAATGAATGGAGCATGCCAAAGAGTCAGTAGCTAAAAACCTTGAAACTAGATGCAATTGAAGAACACAGCGGCAAAGAAAAGGAGGGTAATTAGTATACCAGACCACGGACAACCATGGACAACCACAGATACATCACTGGAATGCATGAAGTTCCTTTGCCCCTTCATTTGTTCCTCAAATTGTGCTATCCAGATAGCACAACTATATTGCCTTGTGATACACATGAAAATAGATTTTACTGTTCTGCTAATTCATTTGATTGAAAATTCAAATGAAGATAGTCTTAAATGGTTCACAAAGGACAGTCAATATAATTCCAAATATCCTTGTTAAAAAGGCAGTTTAATTTCCCACAGAATTCAGGAGGATTTGAGCATTGTGTCTAAGAAAAACAGCCACCTCTCATCTGAAAATCTTATTTTAGCAGTGTAGAATTCAATAATCCTTTTTAAACAACATTTGAGTTGTATTTCTTCCACTAGAATAAGCTGCTCATATGAGCCACATTGAAGTAGTAAGTACTTGTCCAAACTAAGCTTAGAAAGGTCTCTATACTTCAATTTCCTGGAACAACTCTCCAAGTGACATTATGGCCTCTAGGTTGTAATGAGCACACACAAGCAAGATTACAATCTTTACTTGAGCTACAGGACACAGGGCAAGTCACTAAATTGTAGAGACTACTTCTGAGTAGAAAAAGGACATTCTATGCCCTCAACTCCAATCTGATCTGTAGTACTTTCTTTCCCCCTTAAATAAATTGAATGCAATAACCAGTCAGCATATAACTGAATAAGTGTGGAAATTTTTTTCCAAAATTAGCTCCTGTTGAATGAAAAACAACACATACTGTATGCTTCAAATCAATTAATGTTAACAAACAGCATGTCAGAGATCATCCCAGAGATAGAAGAATGACTAAAATAAGACAGAACAAACACAGATAAAGAGACATAATACACCACAGTCACCAGCTAGATGAAGTCATAAAAAAGCTTCTTGCCAGTGGAACTATTTAGAAACTATTGGAGGCTGTATGATTGAGTTCTGGCATTTGTGGTTCAACACTATCAGTAAAGGATTGAAATTTAGCATTGATTTTTCTGATTATGTACTTTTAGATGCAGGAATGGATTGCCAATTTAGAGAAATGTGAATCGCCTCTGAAAAAGTAGGATAAGAAAGAATGCACAGAAATGGGAGTATTTTAATAAACATTTACTAACACACATTGTTTCCTCTCAGAATACTTGCTTACAGGTGATAACTGTAGTTTGATAACTAAGTTTGAAGAAAGTGAAGAGAAACAGCAAAGCTCTAGGAAACAGGCCCTGGGGCAGGCAAGAACATCCACACACAGAAAGCAAGTGAAGGACAGGATAAAAAAAAAAAAACCCAAAGGTAAGTCAGTAACTGTGTGAAGAAGGGAAAATACGAACTGTTTCCACCTTCTCTTGCTTAGCTTCTCTCTCCTTGTAATTAGAAGGAAACAGTAACCACAACTTCATACCATTGCAGAGAACACTAGATCACTGCACCTCTGATGCAGGGGTATCCGAGCTCTGCCCTCTAACAGCCAGTCCACAGGCAATACCWTTTCATCGAGAACTTGCTTTTTAAATATAGCTTCTATTTTGCCTAAAATCTCTTCTCCTTGCTAGGGGTTAGCAGCCTGTCTAAATGCCTCCCCATAATAAGCAGCAAAATATTTCTCCCCAACTTGCCTTCCCTATATCAGTACATTTTCCCCACTTTTTTTTTTTTTTTTTTTTTGTGGGGGGGGGGGGGGGGGGGGAAGTAGGTAAGGTATAGGATTTAGGAGAGGATTGCTAGAGCAAACAGAGACCATTCACATTTCCCTAAATTGGCAACCTCTTCTAGCATCTAAAAAACAGAAATTTTCTGAAAACAGAAGACAATCATTTCTAAGTTAACATCCTCCAAACATATGTCATTTTTTTTCTTAAGAGACCTTTCTCTGTTATTATCTGTCTTACCTGTAGAAAGTAAAATCTGTTTCTAGGTTAAACTAGGAACTACTGATCCTGTTATGAATGTATGCTGAGGTTCAAACTCTCAAAAGATACATACATGTACACATGCATGCACATACATACATACATACATACTTTAAAGAAAAAACTCTTTCCAGAATCACCAGGACAATTGCCAGGAGGGGGGGAAAAAGAAACAAAAAACCACTAAACTTTTGAGTGAGGAGATACAATTTGCATCCAAACTATCGGTCACTGATCAGGATCCTACCATGACTGGCACCCTCAGAATAGGGCAAGATAACTGTCCCTTGGCTCAGAGAGGTTTCTTGCTTCCTTCCGAACATTTGTATTAAAAAGCAGAGATAGGAGAGCGTAAGAAAAAGCAGTAGGCAACAGTATCAAAGTATGAGCAGCCCAATCACTATAAAAAATTGTGTCGAGAACTAAGATGACATTAACAAATATTATGAAAATCAGTGAGGTAGCTCTGTATGAATTTATATGTTGCTCTGTCTGAACAGTAGAAGCAGAATGAAAAGACAAGGTCATTGCTTGAAAAAACTCAGTAAGCAGAAAACATGTCCATGCTGGCATTTAGTTCCAGCACCTTTCTGGTTATAATTCTTTTCCCGAAGATTTCTGTCTTAAATGTCGGAAGATAAAATATACCCATTTTAGACAATGAGATTAGACAACAGCTTTGTTAATAGCACACAACCTCCTGCAGACTGCATTCAAAAAATAAGTAAATAAAGTCCCACTGAGGCAAATGCTGTAGAAAAACTGGATGATCCAAGGAAGGTACAGGCTATGCAGACAGAATTTGGGAGGAATAAAGCCCTCATTTCTTTTTGTATATCAATAAATGAGATCCACTAAGATTCAAAACTTTTGCCAGAGAAAGGCAAGAAAGCACAAGAATTCAAATAAGCAAACTTCTAATGTCAGGAAGAGTATACAGCATTACAGCGTTACTCCAAACAAACTCCAGCAAAAGTATGCATAGCACTAGTTTCACCAGGAGGAGAATGCATGTGTGGGGGGGGGCATGAGGGAAAGGGAAGAGACAAGAGAGAAAAAGACAACATGCAGAGGAGAAAGTAGTAGAGTAAGTAACAGAGGTTGAACTGCAATTTTTATGGGATTAGTAACACCAATACTGAGAATGCTTTGCTACTGTCACCTGCCATCGTAACAGAATATTACCCTACTCCTAAGCATTGTGGGGCCTAATCTCCAATGCTTACTTGAGTACCAAGTAAGCCACTTAAATTCAGATCTGTTCAGTTCTGGGCTTTATCAAAAGCCTCAAGTAACAGCTAAATAAAACAGTTCTTTAAGCTTTATTTTTTCAATCTTTCATTCACAGCTTTTGAGTCCTGGCATCTTCATTCACTGTTCAGTACCACAAACAAAACAGTATCTGTGACTTATAAAAATTACATTGAAGATCCACAGAATGTTTTCTTTGATAGAACTGTACTATTCAACTGCTACTTCAGAGTGATTCTGAGGAAAAAAAAAACACACACACACACAACACACATTTACTTTTTATCAAATTAAGCTTTCTACATAAACCTGTTAAGAATCAGACAGAATTTGAGTCCCAGCTCCTGCCTCCACCACTCAAGAGCAAAGCAGTTATCTGGGCAGTAAGAACACAAAATACAGTCAGCGAGTTAGAACAAAGGTTCATCTAGCCCTGTAGTTTGTCTCTGACGGCAGTCACAAGTGAACACAGGGCTAAGAACATAAGAACAGGGTATATTTTTCTGTAATATGCAGCCCTCAATTTGCAACTTCAGGACTTCCTGTGTCTGATGTAGTTTCTACCTGTTCAGTAACCCTGAACTGGAAAAAAAAAAAAGATAYATTATTTACTGGCTTGTATAACACAGCCGATCACAGATGATTTGGGGTTTTTTAGTGCACAACACTGGAAACACAGGTTAAAAATACTAGAGAGTGGTCCACATTCTATGCTCAACTTCTAGTCTAGAACTGCTTATCAGAATGACCAAGGTTGTTCAGGTTGTTCAAAGGGCAGAGGAGAAAAGTCAAGCTACTGCTGATGTGTCCTTCTCAATGTTTCAGCTGAAGTTTAAAACACAGTAGGAGAAAATGCTCCATGGAAAAAGGCCCTGGTGGTATTAACTGAAACTCCAAAAACAAAGGAAGACTTGAATAATAATTTAGAAACAACATAACACTAAGTACACTAACTGAACAGCCCCTGAAACACAGCAAAAAAAATATACTATTTATTAATGTCCATGAAACTGCCACTTTTTTATACTTAACTCGGTACAGTTGCCTGTGGTAATACAGATGTAAATACACACAAATCCTTAAAAATCCACCGCCCTTCTCTACAGAATGTTATACTGTTTGTCACCAAAAAGGACATTTAAAGTTAATATAGGCCAAGTTAATACACATCCAATGAAAAATGAATGCAAGAAAGGGTACACTATTTCCTACTGAGATTTCAGTGTCTATCTTCTGAACTACTCAGCCAGGCCACTGCACTTTTAATTCAAGCTTTCAAAAACTTCAGATCTTTCTAATGTCAGTAAAAACCATCAGCCACCTATTTCTGATTTGTCTTAGATGGGAGTACTTATCAATAGGGAGGCACAAAATTTTAGTGAAAAAGTTTTTACAGATAGCACCTGGGAACAGATAAAAATTTAAATACTTGGACAAAACACAACCACTACATGCCCAATGATTTGAGGGAGATGTTTGTACATTACAACCCCAAAACTTCCTGCTTAGCCAACTACTCAGTATTATGAAATATTTCAAAATAAGATACATAAGCAATTTCCCAGACTGTTACACATAAAACTATTTGTGAAGTTCTAATTACAGCAACATTATCACTATTCTGGTGAGGATAAAGAAAAAGCAGCACAAGTGCTTACAAGAGACTTAAGCCCTACTAATGTCACATAGGAATAGAACTGTAATAAAATAGGAAGTGTTGTGAAGTGTACAGTTGTGACATGGCTTAGCTTGCAAGGAAATGACATCAAAACTATGCTAGAAGAATATAAAGACCTGGAAATCAAACCCTCAAAATTTATGAAAAGCTACAGTTTGTTCATTTGTACACTCGCATAAAGCATTTATTTACGTAGCTGTTTTGCCTTCAAATCCCCAGCCTTCCTCTCCCTAAAAGAAAAAGGATAGAGGGTGACTGTTAGAGTAAAGCAGGTATTTTTTTTTCCAAGACTAAGTAAAAACAGAAAAAAAAAGAAAGAAAGAAATCAAAGAAAAAACACACTACTGTCATAGTCCTACTATATAGACAGTAAGTTTCAGGACAGAATGTTTTCCACTGAGTGGCAAACTCAAAACCCAGTTTGCTGCTGTCACTATCACAGCTTACACAGTTCTACTGACCACTGCCTCCTTAAGATGTTTCACAAGTCAAAAATATAGCTGAATTTAGTGCATAAACAAATAGTTATGATACACAGCCAAGAAGAATACAGACTGCCACTCAAATTCCAGATTAAAAGTGCAGCCAGCAGTTAGAATGAACAGCGAGTACAGATACAGAAAATACTTAAAGTGTGGGACACAAACATGGAAGCACAGTTCACCCTCCAGGTCACAATCCAGCAAGGCATTTATGCACTGTACATTTGAGCAGTCCCACATGAATCAGTAGCACACTGCATATCAGCATAAGCACATTTAAGTGCTTTGTTTGATTTAAATGTAGCTACCAGAACACAAGTCATTTTATACTCAAGTTTCTCAGACTTATAAACTATTATTTTGACCTGAGGGTTTTTTTTTTTATATATACATATGTATATATAAAGACATCCTTACCTGAACTGAGAACTAAGATGATCACAAAGATGCTAATTTACCTTCTCTATGTGTAAGTTTTTAGCTGTTCTCTAAATTTGAATACTGAAGCCTGATAAGTCAACTTGGTTTTTCCTTTATGTCACTTTTAGATGCTTGTTTGCTAGGACACTGCTTCAAAGTTCATACTCTAAGCAATAAAAGTGTACTTCATTCAAATTATCTGCAATTGAAAGAAGTGTTTCTATTGTTTTGGTCACGTTACAAACACCTTTTCAGAAGGGCTCTTAAAAAACATCTGAGCAACTGTTTGATATATTTATAAACACTCTGTTCTGCAGACTTCAGTAGCAAGCTGAAATATCCATTGGTTAATTTTACTGGTATGTGAAAACAAAAAAAATAAAAATAATATCAACACTCATTAGAACAAAGGCCTGTTCAGTTTCAACTCTGAAAGAAAAATAAAAAGAAATAAGATAAGGACTTGATAGACATCTGTAACTTAGTATGTGGTTTAATAAGGAGCACAGTTCATCACAAGAGAAATAAAGAGCAGACCTTATAGCACTGGTTTAACAACAGTAACACTCAGCAGGGTATTATCTCTGACCAGTAACAAAAGTCAGTCTGCTATCTCAGCATGGTATCCCAATTTCTCTCGTCCTGTCCCAATTACAATTTCCTTGGTCTAAACATTCTTGCTAGTCTTAAGATTTAAGTGATTTCATCTAGTAATATAATTTCATCTAGTAATATAAATCTTACATTGTTCTTTCACAGACAACAGGATCAACATAAAGAAGCAACAAGGCGATACGCCATCTCTACTGTGATTCACACCACAGTGACAAATTTCATGAATCTTTCTTAAACTGTATTTTACACACCAGCTCTTAAACTATATTTTATTTACATCTCCTGAATCTTTCAAATATTATAACAGGTACTAAATATCATTTTTGGACTTTGTGATTTGATATTCTTTCGATGAAAAGGACTGTACTTAAGTATTATAATGTGTTTAAGTTTTACTGAAGTTTATTTCTGATCTAAGACTAAGTGAACAACAGTAGAATTTAAAATAAGGGACTGCGAGCAAAACTACAGATACCAGTAAGAATTCAGCAACAAGGTAATACTTGAAATTAGCTYAATTTTCATGAGATTGTATGTTGCCTCACTTAAAAAAAATACAGGTGATACAAATAAATTAACACTTAAAAATATTTGGAATAATTGAGGTACCATTTCAGAAAAAAAGAAGAGCAACAGTTACAAAGGATCATATGCAATAGTAAGAATAAATGTTGTATGGCTCAGGTGTAGCCCTAAGACATTATTATCTTGACTTTAAATGTTATTATTCAAGTCTTTAAAATGAGTTGCAGGTCTGTAGAGACAAAATAAATACAATTATTTTACAGTATCTCCCAATCCAGAGCTTGCTTATTTAATAACACCATCTGCATTATTGAATTGTTTAATTTCAATGCAATTCTGCTTAGTCAATTATGTAAAAAAATTTACATTAGAATAGACTTGAATATGTAAAATTAAGTCTACATTAATGTCAGTATTTTAGTAAGAAATATTCTGGTTAAGTGACTTATATTTAGGTCATTGTGTGAAAGCAGCTGCTTTATATTCCCAGTTCTACTAAAATGGAAAAGGGCATTAAGATCTTTTATTGACAGCTGCATTCAAAAACATACCACTTACATAAGTTTGCAAATTACACTGTGCCAAACTTAAACATCTAAGCATTTTTAAAAAATAGTTCTTAAAACGTTATCTCAGTGAGAATGATTCAACTTAACTTTGTAAGCTGCACTCTAGATAAGAGGCAACCAGCTTGATTTTATAGAAAAAGCCTTTTTGTATTCTGCTTGAATTCAAATTGCATCAAGTAAGTTCTGCTTGTTTAGACCTGCAAGCTTTACCGGTGCTTTGGCATCTCCATCTCTCCTCCTCAGTTTCAACAAAGTATCTCAGGCCTACCCATAGACAGCTAAGTAAATACTTGGAAAACAGGCACATTATACCTCAAGGAGAAATATTTAATAGACAACCTCCAACCAGAGGACTAAACCTATTAGCCATACAGAGGCCTTGTCTGTATACTAGAAAAACATGGCTATGCCAGAACAGCAGGAGTATATAAAWCAGCTTTCTCCAATGTAAACTACATTTATCAGTGGATTTTATGATTTATCTATGTCTATGAGGAAGATATTAATGATTAGCATCATGTATCAGCAAGTTCTTTACTTCTAGACCAGCCTCAGACTCAAGATTTAGGGCCCACAAGGAAAGGTGGAAAGGAAAAGCTTTAGGAGTAGCCCTGTCACTACCGCAGTGCCAAACGCTGATATGCCTACCAAAATTGTTTTTCTTCAATACCTTTGACTGCTACTCACACAGATGCTGGGAAGTAGTAAACCTTCTTCAACACATATCTTTTCCTCCACCCTGTCTCTGATATTATTAATAGAAAAACTATGAATAGTATCAGAAGAAAAGCTATCAGAGAAGAAACATGGGTAAAACTTGCACAATTCTTGATAATTTGGCAATTCACACAGAGACCTGAGTTACAGCTGTGAAACAGCAGTCATCTGTAATTTCACTAGTGTTTCACTAATCCTTGGTCAGCCACTTAACCACTAAAAAAGTGCATGCAGGAAAAATGCTACCCTAGCTCAGTCAGTCATTCGGAATCACAAGAGTTAGCACTTGTATTTTATGAAGAGTTCTACTTGCTCTGCTGTTAAACACCACAATCTAACGAAATATATCACCTCCCGCTGAAGGAGACCTTCAAGCCTACTGCTCTCAATACCTGTTTTAAGACATCTGTTTGTTAAAAAAAAAATAGTAATTATAAATCCTTTGAATGATGTATAGAATCTTAAACCTTAAGGTTATGACACAGGTCATCTGAATGACCAATGCCTTCTCATGTGACAAAAGGTACAAATGAAAAATAAATTAGTTCCTTACAAAAACTGAAGTAAACTTAAATGTTAGTTTTGTAGCAAAATTTTTTCCATACATATGAAGACACATCAATGCTTTAGCTACACAAAATAAAAACAAATACATATTGAACAGACATCTACAAAAACAATTCTTCCAAAACAATTCAACCTGCAGCCAGTCTTAAAGCTGTATTGTAACTACTATAATACAGATTAATGGGACAAGAAAAGTTAGATATAGTCTCAAAATCTATGACATTTAACACGTGGGCCCAGTTATCCAATGCATCACTGGACAAGTTTTTAACTCAAGGAGACAGTTTTCTTATATCCACTTTTAACATGTCCACTATGACAAGATTGTAGATCAGCAAGCAGCATAACCTTTGCTTACGACATCAAAGGCATCAAGATCTTACTCAAACTTTAAACGCCTTCCAGGCGTTGAATCGCCTGCTGCATAATAATATCACTATTTGGGGAGTGCTTGATGCTCTGACCCTCGCTAGGGTGGGGTGCTTTATAAATAGATGCGGGGGGGGGTTGGTTTTTTTTTTCCCCAGGGCCGTGCCCGAAGCGTTTGGGTGGCGATGGGAGAGGAGGCTGTTTATAGGCATTATTAAATGAACTCTGAATCGGCCGGGGAGGGGGGAAAGCGACAGGGGGAGGAGAAAAGGAAAGCTGCTGCTACCTGAGCCAGGCCCAAAACCCTCCGCTCGCCCTCCTCCTTCCTTTCCCTCCCCATGCCCAGCCCCAAGGGGCTCCCGTGCCACCCCCTCAAGCCGTTTGCAAAGGCGCCTGCAATGCAGCGGCTGCAGCAGAGCCCCGCGGCCACCCTCAGCCCCCGGGGCTCCTCRCAGCAGCATCCCAAGCGGGCTCACGCCAGCGCCGCCGCCGTCCACCCACCCCCTTTCCCCACCTCCCTGCCTCTTGCCGCCCCGACCCGGTTCCGGCTGCCGCCGAGGATGGCGCCGCGAGGGAGACCCCCCACCCCCACCCCGCTCACCCCCGCCCCGCTCCGCTCCGCGGGCGCGCAGCGCTGCCCCGGCGCAGGCCGCCGACGCTTGTTTACAGGCCCCGCCGCCTCCCTCTCCCCCCCCGCCCCGGCGCGGCCCGCCGGAGCTCCCCGCACTGCGCAGCGCCACTTACCCCCCCGCGGGCGCGGCGGACGGCGCCGGCTGTGGCGGGCAGGGCCGCGCTCCGCGCTCCCGACGGCGCGTGGGGGCTGGGAGGCCGGGG
>NW_028186557.1:3019026-3036483 GCF_003343005.1 Rhea americana
GCCCGGATGTTGGGGCTGCGAGCGCCGCACGGGCCGCTAAAGCTATTACATCACCCTCTGCCAGCCCCGGGCCGCTCCGCGCATGCGCGCGAGCGCGTGGGAGCAGCGCGAGCTCGGGCGGGCTTGAGGGGTGGGGGAGGGGGAGAGGACACGTCACGTGCGCCCGCCCCCTTCGCGCGCCCTGAGGGTAGAGGCCTGCGCGGGGGGGGGGGAGGTAACGGCGACGGTGCCTCAGCGGTGCCGCCATGGTCGGGGGCGCGGGGCGCCGTCACGGACGGGCGGCTCCGCGGGTGGCAGCTGCCGCTCCTCACCTCCCCGGGGAGGCGGCGGCAAACCCGGGGCTACCCGCGGCGCTCCTCGCCGGGGGACGGGCCGCGGCGCAGCCACCTTGCTCGTGCGGCGTGCCCAAAGCCCGGGGCAGGCACACGGGCGCTGAGGCGGCCCGGGACATCCCGCCCGGCTGAAGCCGAGCCCTGCGTGCTTCCCCTACCGAAAGCACCACTGCTGGCAAAAAGCAGCAGCGGATTACCAGTAATGAACGTGTAATGGRTTTAATAATCCCCTGATTTGCAGCTCCCCTTTGATGAAGGCTGGCCCGTTGACAAAAGGGAGGGGGGAGCGCTCGGGGAGCCATCCCCGCAGTCCTGCRGGGAACGCGTTTGGAGGAGAAGTTACTGGAGACGAAGCTCTTRCCCCACACCCAACCCGGCCTAGGCCGTACCTCCTGCACGGACGCCGCGCTCCAGCCTCTGCCCATCTTCCGTTCCCCCCGCGGAGCCGGCGCCCACCTCCGAGGAGCAGTTGGTTGTCAGCCCTTCTTCCTGGCCATGGTGTGCAGCTAGCAAGCCATGCTGAAATGTCTCCCCGTCGCCAGGGCTGAAGCTGGRAAGGGGGAGGGGAGGTGGCTGTGGCAGGAGCGTGGGGGAGGATTTTCAAGGAGGCTGCTGCAGGAATAAGGGCCTGGTTGGGAAAGCGATGACTGCGTGGAGGGAACATCATGTGCAGCTGCTTCCAGCAAGCCACCCTTAAATCACGGGCTGAGGATTTTTGAGGCAGAGCAGATCTAAAAAGGGAGGTTTTAAAGGAGAGGTTGAGGGATGTATATTAGTTTGGGTACTTTGGAGAAGGAGCTGGTTACAGAKGGCAAGACGGAGCGCTCAGGAAAGGTGCGGGGGGTACTTAGCTGAAGGATCAGGAAGGTTGTCTGCCGTAGATAGTTTTCATCTTTGACAATAATCAGAGCAAACAGCCATATGTTAGGGTTTCACTAAACTGAATGCTTGGAAAGCCCTCAAATTGCTGGTTACCTTCTTCTAACCATTCTAGATAAAATCAGTGCAGCTTCAACTGGAGTGTGCCAACAGCTGAAGTCAGTTAATTGTGGGCTCTTGCACAGATAAGACCTATACAAACAGCAAAACCCTACCTGGAGTCAACTAGAAACACTGTAATATAAAAGAAGCTCATCATTGTAGGGCTTTCCAATAATAGAGAAACTTACTGTGTTTAAGTATGATTACAAAATCTCCAGTTCCCATTGCTGACTGTTACTGAATGGTATGTTTGGACCTGATCTTACTGTTTTCAGTCAAACCGTGTTTGTTAGCATGACACTGAACACCACTCAGTTGTACTCAGTGTTATGTTAACTGTTTCCGACCTTTAAACTGTAGTTAAATGCAACCAGTTTTGTTAGTGTAAACAAACCTATAGGGAAATTTAAATACAAATTATTCTGAGAAGCTATTGGGGAGGGAGGAGCAGTGCAGTGTATTCCACAATGGGAGAGGAGATTTTGGAAGGTCACAGCATAATTCCTATAATCTCTGTCAGTGTGATTTTGAATTTCCTGTTGGGATCCAAAGAAAATCAGTTACAATTTTGATGCAGTTCAGATTTTAGAAACTGCATTTCTTTTTTTTTTTCAAAATTTCTAGAATATACAAAGGAGAGGCTATATAGAATGGTTCGTGCATGCATGTGGCTATGTACACATACACAGCCACACTTCTTTAACTTCAGAGCTTAAACATAAGTTTTCACCCTCTTCCATTTCTCTTAACATGTATGTACCCACAAAATACTCTAATAAATCTAGCACTTTGAATTATATACAATTGTGGAGTGTGGTTAGATTCTATTTAGTATTACTTATGATTGGGTTTTTGTATTTTTTTAGAATACAAGCKAACAAAAACCTGGTCTAGCTTTCTCGTGATGCCCTAGATTTAAGCTGCAGGAATGTAATGACAGCAGTGAGTTTGCTGCTGTCATTTTCTATTTATACGTTTTTCTTGGGAAATCGGATGGAGTCAAATTACCAGCATACTTCTTAAAGTGTAACTTTTATTTAGTTTTCTAATTTTGCCTGGCCTGATGTACTGGCAATGGTAATGAATATTCACTAGAAATGCAAGCATCGCATGGCATTTAATTAGTATAAAACAGAGTTGCATGTCATGTATAGCGCTTTTATTTATAGCGGTTTAGACTACATATCCCAGCATGCAATTCTTATTTTTCCCCTTCAGTGTCCATCAAGATGGGATGCAGATGATTGGGACCTGTAGTCACTGGAGAYGCTGGCTGCACAGTGAAAAAGGCRATAGTAGGAATCATCRTAGGGCTTTCCAATAATAGAGAAACTTACTGTGTTTAAGTATGAGCCATGCAKCATAAACCAGGTCTGAGTTATTGAGAAGAATTGTATTTCTTTAGCTGGAACAAGGAATTTTTATTGGCAAAGAAATCATACTTAAAATGACATGCTGTTTCACTGTATATTTTTAGAGAAAATATATTGTCTATTCAGAGCCTTTCATTTCAAAYTTTGCTTCCTGCTACAGCTCTAAAAAAGTATTTAGAGGAATAGTATATATCTAGSTATCAGAGAAGTAGATATTTACCACCTATCGACACTTGTTTGTCTCAAGGAGGAATATTTTGTCCAATGTASCCCTTAAAACTCTCAATTTAAAAATCCCGTATTTTGTTCAGTTAAGCTTAGAACTGTTCCCAGTGGCATCATTTGCTATAAAAATAGAGTAGGGGACTGCAATTGCTGCTAGGATCCTGTGGCAATTTAACTGCATTCTAGAATCACTTTCCATCSTAATGGTCATTTCATTCTGTATGAGTCAGCTGTTATCTCTGTGCATTGATATTACCCACTATTCCTTTTAATTCTTTCAGATTTATAAAATTGGTGTTCAAGTTAAACTTTTTATAGAGGTCGAGCCTGAGGTATCATAATTTTGTTTGTACGTTCTTTAAGAGGGAACACTTAGTACAAATATTATCTATAGTGTTGCATGATTTATATTTCTTGATCTGTAAGTGAAACAACTGTACTTCTCTCAGTGTTTCACATATAGTCTGTTCAAAAGGTCAGTAAAAGCAAGGCCTTTTTGTTTCAGGTTCCTTTAGTTATYTTCCCTGTTTCTCCTACAGTCTTCCACTAATATGTGATGTAGGTGGAAAATAATATATTTGAAGTTACTCTGTAGCCTAAAAAGCTGGCAGACTGGTGGTTTGCTCAAGATCCTATAATAAGACAAGAAGCATCTTGGGTCCTGTAAGATCCATAAATCTAGTGAGAAATATTTATGTACAGTTTAAGACTAGAAAGTGACTAGCGGTAAGATTTGCCTTCTTTCACATAGCCCTAATCTTTCTCCATCTCAGGGGGAAGGGCTTTGAGCATAAGGGCTTTTGAGCGGATCTTCAAGTTATATAGCAATATTTGTATGGCTCCACAACGACTGTACCTAGAACCAGAGGGCCATGTATGCACCTTTCAGTTTTTTGGTTCCCCAAGGCTGTAGCTTATCTCTGACGCTCAGTTGTATCTTTGGAGAACCCTCATTTTGGTGCATGAAATCACAGACTGAGTGGCTCCTGTGGTAATTGAGCCAGCTTTGTCACATGAACTTGGATACTGTSTGTGGTTGTGTATCATCACTGGAAACCATTTTAATCAGCCTCTGTGCGAGACCAGCGAACCTTTCAAATCGGCACTTGTGATAATTCTGTGTTGCTCTGAGCTATCTGAGGACCGCGGTAATTGTAAGTTTCCATCATAGGATGCTGCTAGAAATTCTCCATGTACATTTTCTGCAGTAGACAGTCTCACGAAATGTGAAAAATTGCTTTGGAATGGGATTTGTATCATCTAGCAGTACTTACCTAAATGTTAGACATATAGTCAAGCTGATTGTCCAGGCTCTCTTGAATCAGCAGAGAGAGACAGGCGCCTTCAAATAATCATTACTCACATACTAATTGGTGTCTMAAGTAGGTTGGATGAGTTGCCTTTTGGAGATGATGTTTTCTCTCCTATAGTTTCTCTGACTATAGAAGAAGCTGAATGACAACTTAGACAAGACAATTAATTTTAGATGGCTAAATTAAAATAAAATGAATCCTGTCTGGTGCATAGAGGGTATCTGATATAAAGCTTCATATTAATTATATATGCAGCCTGTAATATCATGAATTTGAACTTGCCAGAACTTTATGCTTGGCTTGTGAACTACCCATGCTATGTAGCACCTCTTCTTCAGTGGCCTGTACATATTTTTGGAATGTAAAAGCCAAGCTGGGTGACTGTTACAGGCTTTCAGTCTTCTTGGTACTATTGCTGCAACACCCTGGTGTGATGACATCTGCAGGTACCTGCTCAGACAGCTGTGCCATTGGGAACTCTATAAAATGCCAGTACTGTGGCTATGATTAATAATCCCATGATGTTTAAATCATCAAAACCACACACCTGGGGTGTATCCAAACTGAAATTATCTGAAAGATTTCRCAAAGACTTCAGACTTTTGAAGAATGGGATATATAAAGGTTCTGCATTCTTGAAATGCACCCGTTCTGATACAGTTTGGCTTTCTGCTAGAGTCTTTAAAAAGGCTAGCAGACTTCCACGCTTTGGCCCTCTGAGACAAGATTTGTGCTTACCTCATACTTTTTTAAAATAACCTGCAAACAGTAAGGACATGTTTTTAAAGCAAATACAAGTAATTCTAAATCTACAGAATTATGTACAAAATCATTAGGGCATTCACAATGTGGTTTTATTATTATAGCTGTAGCAAAAAGAAAACAATTCTCGATGAGTTTTATTCTTCTAGTGAGAATTTGCTGATGGATGTAAGTTGCAGATCAGGAACATCAACAAAATCAAAGCAGTTTAAGGACCCAGATATAAAGAGAACCAAGAAAGTCTTTTATTTTGACTATTTGTATTATAAAGCTTTATTCAAGAATATTGTTACTAATTTTGTCTCTCCTTTTTTCCAAGTTCCCATATTTTATCTGTAGGTGTCTCATTTGTCAGTAAACATTTTGTGTCATATTTACACTGGCCAAGTACAAAAAAAAAAAATCGATGTAGTCACGATAGCATATTTTGAATACCTTTTTCCTATTCAATTTTTGCTATTAATCAGTGGCCTCCACCCAAAAAAGCAAACCTAGGCTAACAATTCATGTCAGACCTGTGCTATCCCTGAGCATTGCACAGAGATGAAATGTGGTCAGTTTTCCCAAGGGAAGCTTGGCTATGAAAAGCTTCATAATAACGAAGACTTGCTCTTCAAGATTGTTGTTTGGTTACTCTCTGTAATATTTTCCAAATTGAATACTTCTACCAGACACTATTTTGCCAGCTGACTAAGGATATCAGATGCAGAAGTCCAGTAACACTCCCTCAATTTTCTTTTTCTCAAAATAAATCTTTCTAGATTCAGAAATCAGTCTGACAGACTGATAGGTGTGATTCTGAATCTCTGCTCCTCACTCTTACAGGTTCTCAATATGCAATGCACTTTCTGTGCTTCTTAACTAATGCATTCTTTGTTATGTCATGTAAAGGCCGGTTTTAGTTGGAGAAACAAGTAATTTAACTGGGGAACAAGTTCCACTTGCAGCACAAGCAACACTTGTATTCTGTTGGCATTAAGAAAGTTATTTGTGATAGACTTTTTTGTATGTAAAATATGGGAAAACCATGACACCTTCCTGTTTCTCCAAATTTCCAAAGCTGAAGCCAAGACACAAAGGTAACATGACACAAATTCAGGCAGTTCAAGAGGATAAATGCAGTTTGTCAAGAAGGTTTTCACAGTTCATATGCACACCACCTTTGTTTCACATGGTTCCTTCTATCTGTAGCAAAATGACAGTGGAGACTGATGGCCAGCAATATTTGCATTTCACCTGAAAGAGAGGAATTTGAAAAGAATGTCAATATAGTCTACAAGCATTAATTAAACAAATCTTTTAAATACCGCTCTCRTTTTTTTTTCTCTTTTCTCATTCTGAGCTGCTTAAATGGTTGAAATGGAAAAGTCTGCTAGAAAACCTGTTTATCCTGAACCTGTTACATAAAAAAGAACAAAATAGATGTAGTGCTGGTATGGCGTATCACTTCACGTTGGCCCCTGTGCTGTCAACCACGTACATGACGGTATGATGTAAATGGTCTCACTGGGATCATCTGCATCACCCTTCAACACAGAAACTGGAAAACAGCTTATAGCAACATACTTAGACTGATCTGAAGTACTTTAAAGGCTGGGTTGAATCCATGCATGACAGGACTCAAGCACAGATACCGTTCTACAATTCTTTCCAAGTTGAAGGGGACGCATTTTCTTGAATCTTCATCTGTCAAGGGTGAATGTTTACAAAGTCTTGTGTATTCAGTTGCTGAAGGTTTCTTTTCTTCAGAAAATCTTTTTTACTGTAAGACAGGCAGTGAAGCACAGAACAACTAGAACATTTTATCAGCTAAGCTTTAGACTTCATTTCATTCATGGGATAGTTCTTCTGTTCTAAAAATGTGGGTGTATATGTTAAGTTGCTGTTTTCATTTGCTGTTTGCTATTAGTAGTCTGTGCATGAAGGCCTCTATCCTCACTGAAGTCAGTGACAAAGCTTCCATTGACCTCAGTGTTGCAGGATCAAAACTTAGTCATTAGCATGTTGTAAAAACGGCTGTTGTCCCAGCCAATTTTAATAGGCCTGCCTACAATTGGCATTTGTTTAGCCTAAAAATTAACTTGGAAATCACAGCTAAAATTACATGTCAGACTATTGATGCATAAGAATACTTCACACTGAGTCATCAGGAGTCTTACGATGCTCTTAGACTTTTATAATTATTAACATTTAAGCAAGAGATTCTGAAATTTGATAAAGACTGGAATTTTCAGATATGAAGGAGATTAGTTCTGATGAAAGGATAAGATTGACTGCTTTGTACAACCAAACACAGCTTACTTTTTGATATATTCATTCTCATAAATTGTTCAAACAGCTGTCTTAACAATCCTGTTAGCTGGGACACAGCTAAGGTGATCATTTTTGTTGTCAATTAGATAATTAAAATAAATTGGAAATAACCTAAAACCAAAATGTCRCAGTTTACGTATCTCAAGATTTTGAGAAATTTTAAATCAGAATGATTTTGAACAGTCTAGGATTTGAAGAATACTTTTATTCTGGAACYGGATTTTGCTGCTAATGTCCTTTCTAAGTGACAACATTTCTGAAGTTTATGTTTAAGTGCTGATGTGGTACGACTGATATAAGAAATAAAGACATGGCTCATGTTTTCTGGCATAAGGGACACAATAAATAAAAATGGCTACAAGATCAAATCTATATGTGTTTGTTTTCTTACAGAAGTGAAACAGCTTCCAGTACTAGCAGCTTCCAGTAATTTGGATTTTTAGCATTTTTATTACAACTCCCCCCACCCCCAACAGTGTCCTGTTTCTTTTGGGATGGAGCAAAAATTATTAACAAAGCAACATGGGCTATTACTAAAAGAAACTGCCTGTTGTGCAGTTCAAGCTCAGGGTATCAGAAGAAGGAACCTATCAGAGAAGGAAAATCCCATATTTCAGGTCATATTAGCATATGTTCTTTTGTAAAATACTTAACATGTCTACTGCAAGTAATGTGCTGCAGCTTCATTTCATATTATTACTCAAAATACGGACCCCTTTGGAGATAATCTGAGTCTCCACCTGCAACAGAAAATTGTTCTTCCTTCTCAGGAAATTTCAGATAGTCCAATGGATCTATAGTCCCGCTACATCCTGAGAGATTTGGGACTGTGATTTCTTTTAAGGATTTGGAAGCTTGCTTTCTTTCATTCATTGTAGTATAGCACCCATCTATTTATTAAATAATATATATATTTTTTTTCGAATATACAAACTTCTGTTTTTTAAGCGCATGTTTATTTTCTGTATTTTTTTTACATTTATAGGTAAAAAATAATTGGCTAGTACCTGACAGTTATAATGTCATACTCTAATTGCTTCTTTGTATTGTTTTACTCTGCTTCATGTTCAAAGTAAATAATGTTATCCTTTGTAACAGCTTAGATTAAAAGAGAGGAAAAAAAGCTGGCCTTACAAAGATGGGATAAATGAGGTAAAAAGGCAAAGCTTTGTTCACAGCAGTCTGCTGAAAACTGGATTGGAATCATTAGCTTGTTCTACAGAGGTCAAAAGATTGCCATTCTAAGACATAAATTTCAATTAATATAGACAGTGTCTCAACATTAAAGTAGTGGTTGACCTGAACTGAACCCAAGTTAGATGAAAAGCTTATTACCAATAACAGTTAGCAAATAGGAATTTTCCTGCAAGTGCAAATTGAAGAGCAAAGTAACATACCTTCAGAGCACTAAGCAAACACTTCATTCTGCTGCAAATTCTCTATGTTGAATTTGTGAATATTTAAAGATAATGGTTCTGAAATGCTTCCATTTCATCTAGCTGCCGAAGTAACCAACTGAGAAACCCACAGTTAAAAAAGAACCTGGTGACATTTATAACATTGTCTACAGAAATAACATTTCAAGATCCTTTCTGAAAGTGAATGCTGAAGGACCCGATCTAATGCCTTTTCAAGTTAAACTAAAGAGTCCGTTGACTTTAGTGAGTCTACATTTCTCAAACTTGCTTGGGCAAAGCATTAGTACTGGTAAGATGGCTTTCATCAGTTTAAACTGGATTCATGGCACAGCGATCCCTCATCATAAAATCATAGAATAATTTTGGTTGGAAGGGACCTCTGGAGGTCATCCAGTGCAACCTTCTGCTCAAAGCAGCCCCAACTAGATAGGGTGGTTTAGGTTTTTTTGCACTTGCGTTTCRAGTCTCTCTGAGGATGGCAAKTCCACAAYCTCTCTGGACACCTCACGTGTTTGAGCATGCTCATCATGATTTTTTTTTCTTCCTGTTCAGAATTTGCTAATCAGAATTTCCTCTGTTGCATCTGTATATGTTGTCTCTTGTCTTATCACTGTACGCCTCTGAGGAGAGTCTGGCTCTGCCTTCTCTATATCCTCTCATTAGATAGTCGAAGACGGCGATAAAGTTTACCCTTAGAGACTTTTTTTATTTTAAGATGTTAGTACTAGTTAAAGCAGTCTCAGACTTATATCCTGTTTTCAATTACCAGCACAAGACTGCTGGAGCACCGTGTGCACCAAACTTAGCGTCTCCCATCACCAGCATGTCCTGTCCTTCAGTTAGGAAGCGCTCTGCTCTGATTTACTTCTCTGACATCCAGCATTTTCTCGGATGAATAATAAGATCAACTCTCTGTTTTGTTGTGTTGCTGGAACAGAAGCTAGTACTTGACCACTGTATTTCCTTACTTCTTTATCTTCTTAAAATATCTATCTAGCAGGACTACTGTCAATGACACATTGCTTTTGCTGAGATACACACAAGTCCACAGTAGTATAAGCTTCTAGAGCTTTTTACATAACATCTTCATTAAAATGCCAATCACAGGTTCTCTTCAGAACCAGTTCAGCCTGTGATCAGCTTTTTAGGCCATGTTCACTTTTTGACATTTTGCCTGAGAAATTCCACAGGTTCACATGCTTGATTATGCAATCAGTTTCTTGAGTTCATTAGAAAGCACCTCACATGCTCAGTTTGCAGCCCTAAATCTGATCTTCCTGACAATTTATATTCTGGTAGTAAAATGCTTATCACCAGAAAAATCTGTATTTTTCTCTTAAAAAACATTGCTGTGTATGAGGATTGTCTGATACTTTGCGCTTTGCCGTGGGAAGGCCGGCAGAGGGTGCCTGAGTTAGTGAACGAGCCCTGTTCCCAGATTTGTACCGAACTGTTGACAGTAAGAGCGTAAAAAGGAAGTAAACAGGCAGGTTACTTTAATTTAGTGCTCTATTAAAAACAAAGGRGAATACATTAATGAAAATGAAGGGAAATTAACTGGCTAGGAAAGACTCACTAYTAAGAAGCTATTGGAAGAGTATTACTAATAATGAAGAAAAATACGACGATTTGGGAATTGTGAAAGACATTTCAGTTACGCGATTCCGTCATTGGCTAGCAGCTTCTGAAGGACTGGTTCCCTGAGGTGTCACTTCACAGGATTCGGGAGGCATTCCCAGGCGCTAGCTTTAGTGCGGGAAGCTACTCCGTCAACTCCCTTCTTGTAAGGAAATGGAGGAAGAGGAAATCTTTCCATGCAGGATTCAGAGCAGGATCCTAGTTTATGTTCCCTGCTCAGCCCTACAACGGGGTTTGCTTCTGTTGACTATAGTGGGCCGCTGCTCTGAATCAACCGTTTCAAATGCCACCTTCTTGTCCTACACATATTCTTCACTTAATAATAAATGTTGCCACAGGGGAAGTTTTCACTAGTTCCTTGCATGAGTTGTCTTTTCAGTACTAGTGCCATGAGAGAGCCCACACAGGCACAAATCTTTTTAGATTTAYTACAACAGATTTAAATTAAATGAATATTGTTATACATTTAACAAACGTGGAAGTGGGTGCACAAATCTTTCCATTGACCTGGGTGACCTCGAAGTCCAGGTCAGKATGATATACATAGAACAGGGATCTAAGAACCAGAATGCAAAGAGCAATGATAATTTCTTCTTCACCATCACAAGAGATTTATTACATACCAAGAAAACAGGAAAGCTTTTTTGAAGAGAAAGAGGAATTACATGCTTTCTCTCTCTAAGATATGATATATTCATATGACACAGTCTGTTCAAATATGTTCTAGCCTTTACCCATAGCTAGTTCTCTGAGGAAAAGTCCTTTGTATATTTGTATCTTGACTCCTTCTAGTATTTCATTTGAATAATCATGAAGAATTACACAGCAGTACTGTCACAGAAGTAAAATTGCTTTTAATTAAAAGCAAAAGTGCTTTTAATGCCAATAAATAGACAGAAAAGTCAAAGTAGTGTGGTCTGAAGGAATGAGCAGAGCTCAGGTAGCCACTGTTGATTTAAAACTTGACTTTTGAATAATACTTGCCCTTGTGGAAAGGACCTGCATAAAACATGTAGGATACTTACATCCCACTTAAATATCCAGTTAGGGCTTTGAGGGAGACCTAACATGCAGGAGCTTTCTGACTGGAGGYGAATATTGTCCTTTAAAAAGTAACATGCTTCTTTTAAACATAAGTAGTTAGCATAGGTGTCAGTAAAAGCACTGCAAGCACTTTACAAACCAAAGCAAAGCCAAGCAGTTTATAATATAACTGAAGTTACGGACGTCATGGAAAGTCATGGATGCAAAATTTGGAAGAGGAGCAGGGTCAACTGAAGCTGCAAGTGGCTGGGACTACTGCACAGGTTTACAATCTGAACATCTACATCACACTGGGCGGAGAGCAGAAAAGCGCTCTAGCTTTTTATCTTGAGAAAATCCATCCCAAGAAAGGCCAAGAAAGTCCACCAAAAACAGCCAAGAGTCATCTCCCTTTGCATTTGTAGATGCTTCCTATATTTGTCCTCGTTGTCTTTCTAACAACTGTCTTGCCATTGTGTATTTTTATAGTACTATTTTGTCTTTTTCTGCACTATTCTCTTGTCAGAGGTTTTATTTGCTTTCTTTAAGCCATCCTAGCTATCCCTCTACTAGTAAATGAAACAGTCTGTGGACTCACACCTTGGCCCAGCTTGATTTACTGGTATAGATGTAACTTAGTTTGGAGTAGAAGTGATTTATTTATCTTTTATAGCTCAGAAACAGGTTATACAAAACTGTAATGCAGTGGCCARGAAGGCAGTATCAACAGTTTCCTTTACTGTTTTCAAAATGGATAGAAGATACAGTGGTTCAGCTCACCCTATTTAGAACTGCCTTACATTTACAAACTGAACTTTTAACCTGATGTGAGATCTCCCACAGAAACCTGATGAAATAGGCTGAAATGAAATGGATGCAAGGAGAAAGTGAAACTAAGGAGAGATTTGAATGAAGAAAGACGGACAGACTTCCTTCAAGCCTTTCTCTAAATGGCCTAAGTAAGGAGGCAGGGAGAAGGTGCCAAGTGTGAAAAACCACGAAGACTGAACAATGTGCTGAAAGCAGAAATGAGAAGAGATTAAGGTTGCAGGAATGCAGAGGCTTAAGTGTATAAAAACTCAGAGAATCTAAGACGCTAATTCTCGTGCAGATGGCAGGCAGCTCCTGCTCTTTAAAATAGCAGGAAAAAAATCACTGATGTAGTGAGAACAGAATTGCACCTTAAATCTGTGTCTAAACAAAATGATTCCTCTGCATTGAAAAGGTTTCAAAAGGATGTATGTTATCTAGAGTCAAACTTTCATTTCCCAATAAATTTTATTATGGAAGAGAGAGCATTCTCTTAAATAATAATTTGCAGTTAAAACAGATGTAAAATAAAAACTGCGGAAAGTAAATATCCACTGTCTAACCAGAGAGGTTTATGTAAATCATACTTTTGGCACTCAGTTACATTTACATGGGGCTGGTCTTCGTATGTGTGTGTGTTTGTCTTCTCTTCTGGTAACACTAAGCCACGTGGCACAGGTGATGTTCTGAAGCTAACAGCACTGAGTCAAAATTGGCCTTACTTCATTTGCACTCATTTTATGATAGGCTCACTCTAAAATTCTGTTTTCCTAATCTAAGGAAAGAGCTTTTCTCCACAGAAGCTGTTCTGTTATGCCCACAATGGAAGAGGAAATACAGGAAAGGGAACACAGAGCTGCTCTACTTACCAGCTATTCATTTTAATATTCCTGTATCTGCATAAATAATTTAGCAAAGGAAGAGCATTTTTACAATTTATGTTTTACACAGGCACTGAAATAATCTCAGTTAATTGCCCTGGAGTTCTGTTTACTATAATGTGGAGCAAAGAATTTGCATCACAATCCTGTGAAAAATATTCACACCCATACTTTCATGGTATTATTCCCAGGGCAGGCATCAAGTCACGTGARGCCCCCTTGTGAACATTCAGTGAGGAAGTTCTTTACCCATTAATTCATGAGAAGTTTAGTTATTTCATACTGCAGTTCTCTTTATAATGTTGGGTAGTTAGACCTGCTAGAATCTGGTTGATTCAGATTCAATGAAAAGAAAAAAAAAGTATGTAAATATGGTTGTATAACTTAGAAACAAATCAAGGAAAGCTTGGAAAAAAAGAGATGACTACGGATGTACATAGTCATCAGACTGGAAGTGTACAGAGCAGGAGCTTGAGGACGCTAACCATAAACTCTGCGTATCTTACATATTGCTGGCCATACCTCWTGCTAAAAGCATCCAAACTGCATTTGTGTGTTACAGTATACTGCATGTAACCAGTRTCTATCGGTGACTAGCTCTGCCCTGGTTTTTACACTTCCTAGTCTACAATTGTGAAGCTATAGCAGAGCAGAGAGAAACGCAGTTAATAAACTGGTAAAGGATTTGCTAAAGGTATTTGAACAGAACAGAATATAGATGCTGAGGTCTTCAGAATTTGAGCTCACTAATTTAGGTAATTACATCATGGATTGAAGGACCTAAGTCTAGGCAGGGTGTGTAAAAATTCTGGCTTTTTGTTTAATAAGGCAAGCATTACTCAATGGAAATAATTTCATATGGTCTTGCTCTGTCATGATGGCAGCCAATGTTGAGATATTCAAATGATATATTATAAAACAATTAGAAAACTCTGAAAGTTMTTTCTTTATAGTGGGTCTACAAAAAAATTATAAAATAAAACAGTTATTAATACTTTTGCAGCATGTCAAAATTATTTGTCTCAGAAGTATAACCAACTTCTATCTCCTTCTTGTTACAACTGTAAAACTTGGCCAAATCATGAGAACCTAAGGAATATGTATGTATAACTTCCTGCTGCAAAACTAATTCTTAAAATTAACAGCTTAATCAAATTACTATTACAGGCTTATGTTCAGAAAAAATATTAAGCATGTACTTTACAGAACRTGTCCTAATGTAACCAATGAGATGTGAGTACATGCATTTTGTTAAAAACATACTCAAATGTTTTGTTGCGTAAAGAAGGGCTGAAACAGATGCTTAACTGCCTTGCTAAATTAAAACTTAAATAATATCCATCCATACCTTCCTATAATGTGATGTTTGCAGTATGCACATTGGTATTCTTTAGCCATCACAGGATTATTTCTATGAGACAGGTATGTATAGTTATTCATTCCTTATATGCAGCTGAAACGTGTACATTTTCTGCATTTCTCAAGATGCCTCATCTCCAACACTGAAGAGAAAACTCCGTCTTACTTCAGCTGAAGTCAGCGGGAACCCTGAAGAAAAACAGATGGTCATCTTGTAGGATTGCAAGGCTTAATAACYGCTT
Organism: Rhea americana; assembly: GCF_003343005.1. Taxonomy (NCBI): domain Eukaryota; kingdom Metazoa; phylum Chordata; class Aves; order Rheiformes; family Rheidae; genus Rhea; species Rhea americana. The sequence goes on from NW_028186557.1 coordinate 3,033,697, forward strand.
AGTTACAAATGTCATATGGCCATGTGTTGCAACAATTCCTTGTTTGGAAGTGCTGCAATGTGTAAGAAAAGTACTGTGCAGAACTGAGAAGTGGGGCAAAAGGACAAAGAATGAAGTTTGAATAAATAAGCATGCTGTAAACCCGTAACAGGCTATGGGAACAGATACAAGGAGTGCTGGAAGGATGCCAGAACGAACTAGATGAAGAAATCGTCTCAACAACCAAGCAAAACCAAGATGATGAAGTCAATATGAGAACAGGTACAGAGGTGCAAAATGAGAGAATGTAGGGCAGGAAGAGGAAAACATGGAGTTGTCACCCTCCCCAGCAGACAGAAAAAAGTACTGCCAGTGTACTCTGCTGTGTTGTCTCAAGACTAGGTAAGAAATCCATATATACACAGCAGATATATTCTCCTGTATGTGATATGCGCATGTTTATGAGTTTATATGGGATAGGTTTATACATTGCACAAACCTGCTCTAAAATTGGCTGAGTTCTGATGCTGTTCTTGAAATTCTTTCCACTTGCCTCTGACTCTGGGTTACAATATAGTTATTGCAGAATACAACTACAATGCAAAAATAAAACTTCACATGCCTTARAAGTTTTAGTTGTGGTCAAATACACCATTAGATAAACCTCTGTTTCATCTTTTTTATTACTGAATGCACTCTAATTTTTCCTCTTACTCATTTTGTTCCTGACATTTCTACTGTAAACATTGTCACATAGAAAAAACTGCTTATTTGCTAACAAAAGGCCATACCAAAACAAATCTAATTGGAATCAGAAAGCTGAAGAGTCTACTAAAGTTCCACTTTTTCACTCTACTGTCAGATTTTCCTTCTCCATTTAGCAGYATTAATAATAATACACATTCATTATTCATTAATAATAAAAGAGAACACTTGAAAGTTTGGATCACTGCACTTGTGCACAAGGTCTTTTTAATACTGTACGATGGCAGAATAAAAATAACTATACAGAAACAGCAGTCTAACCAAATATTTAATTCTGCTTCATTTCTTTGGAGACAGAAGGTACCTTATCTGGCTTTTATTTACATTCTTTTTAAGTGTGTCAATATAATTTGTGTAACTGTAAGAATGATGCATGTTATCTTGTTATGTTCTGAGTTTAATTGATCTGTTATCTGCTGCCACAGAGTCAACAAGGGAACATCACAAGGGTTCACAGCAAGATGTGGAGCAAGACTGGGACCTCCCATTTTAGTTACTAGTTCTCATTTTATTTTCAGACCTTTGTACTCCAGCTTCCCATTGGCTCCGGCACTTTGCTACCACAATTATGCACTTTGTATAGATATCAGGTTATGTTTACTGATCTCCAAAGTGCTCTCTGTATAAATCACTGCATGAACTGCAATGAAACTGTYGTTTGCTTTGGTGATGTTCAGGCTGACTTAGGTCGATTGAGTCTTTAACCTTCAACCACATTTTTTTAAACTGTGAGTAGTGATACTTGTTCAGAAAGTAAAAATTCAGTAATAATGGCCTGTTCAGAAAGTGCAATTAGTTTCTTACATGGAGAGTAAGCTCAGGCATTAAAAAGAGAAGTATTTKGGGGTTTTGCTTGGGAATTTAGACATTGGTCAAATTCAAAGGCTTTGTTATGATGTGATGTTTTAAAAGGTGTTTCAGTTTGCTTTGGTACTTTGTCTAATAGCTCTTCTCTAAGCAGTTGCTGGCTCTGAAGCAAGAAAAATAGTGCGTGCCGCTGCTGATGCTCGTAATGGTACTTCCAGCAAGCAAAGCCAGACTGCTGCTGACCATGAAGATGAGCCAGGAAGCTGGCAACACTTTACTCCCGTGGATCTTCTCCCGGTTGCTTTAGGGTTGGGAAGACAGCAATCCCTAGCGAGATTCAGACGGTTCCAACAACCATAYGTAAAAGCTCCAGCCTGTGGTCGCGCTAATGCGGTCTACCTGACGGGGATCTCAAAACAAACACTTCGGTGTGTTTAATTGAGGTAGTTTCTAAAGTACAATTAACTATCATTAGGCCAATACTAACCAGATGCACACGCTTGCTTTTTGTACCTTGGAAAACAGCAAAAACAGCCGTTACCTTGTAAAGGACTTTATAACTTTCTCCGTGGCAGTCCCTTTCGTTCTCAGGCTGAGTCAGTACACGCCTGTAACCTTGGGGACTGGCACTAAAATCCCTATGGAGGGCAACTGTGCACACAGACAAAGGCACAAGAACTCTCTAAAATGTTTACTGATTTTTTTTTTTTTTTAAGCTGGAAAAATCTGTCGTATTCAGGTCCGCGGCAGAGAGGAACGAAGCGCGCCGCGGCCGGGCGAGCTCTCGCCGCTCACCAGCCGCGGGCCGCGGGGACCGTGCGGCCGTCCCCCGCGTGCGCTCAGCCCGAGSTGCTGCGCGCCCTCCGCCCCGGGACGGCTGGGGACGAACCCCCGGAGACACCGCGCAGGGGCAGCGCCTGCCCTGCTCCGGCCTGGCGCTCCTCKCTGTGGCGCGGCCTACGACACCCAACCCCGCACGGCGTCGTGCCTACGCGAGACCACCGCCGCCAGGCACAGCGCGCTGCGACGCAGGCCGCTGCCGCGTTTGGCCTCGGAAAAACGCCGCTTTCGCCTCAGAGAGCCGCAGCGCGAGCGGCTCCGGTAGGGGGAGGTTAGGGAAGCGGGCGGGAACGGGTTCCCGTTTCCACGTCTGCGGGTACAAAACGCTTTGAAGCGTCGGGAGAGCGGCGGCGGCGTGTGGCGGCGGCGGGAGGGAGCTGCGCAGCGGCCGGCGCC